>NC_091471.1:11259861-11560645 GCF_036971445.1 Narcine bancroftii
GACTGTCAGCCACTTATTCCTGCAACAACAGTAGCAAATACCAGAGGGTATCAGTTTAAATTGAGAGGAGGAAAGTTTATTTTAAATTTTGATGGATAGCACGGTAATAGGCCCTTCCAGCCCACAAACCCATTGCCCTCCCCAAATACATCAATTAACCTACAAGCCCCATACTCTTTTGAAGGGGAGATATCAGAGGTAAGCTTTTTACATAGAGAGTTGTGGGCACCTGGAATGCACTGTCAAGGATGGTGGTAGAGGCTGCCACAATAGGGACATTTGAAAGACTCTTGGCTGGGCACATGGAGGTTTGGAAAATGGAGACGTGGTGTGAGGTAGGGAAGGATTAGATTGTTCTGGAGTCTATTTCCATAGGTTGGCACAACATTGTGGGCTGAAGGGCCAGAAGCACAAAGTATAAAGCTATTCTCCAGCTCAGAATACTTTTTATATACAAATATGGCTATATTCAATATCATTAAAATATGGGAGGACCCATCCCACCCCAGTCAAACTCTCTTCTCCCCTTTCTGTCAGGTAGAAAATACACAAGCATGGGGACACAAACCTCCAGATTCAGGGACAGATTTTGAGGAGATTCGGTATGTCATCGAAGACTTCTGAAAACCTCTACAGGTGGACCGTGGGGAGCATTCTGACTGGTTGCATCACCGTCTGGTCAGGAGGTGCCAACACTCAAGAGAAGAAAAAATCTCCAGAGGGTTGTTAACTTGGCCTACGACCTCACGGGCATCAGACTTCACTCCATCTACAAGAGGCAGTGTCTTAAAAAAGCAGCCTCTATCCTCAAGGATCCCACCAGCCAGGCCATGCCCTCTTCACTCTGCTACAGGAGCCTGAAAACGAGCACTCAGCGGCAAAGGACAATTTCTTCCCCATTGCCATTAGATTCCTGAATGATCAATGAACCAAAGATACTGCCTTACTTTGACTTTTCGTGAACAATTTACATTTATTTTTGTAAGGTGGTATGAACGAATGTTTGCCCTGTGATGCAGCCTCAAGGACATGGATTTTATGACTTGTTCACGACAATAAACTCTGATTCTTTTGTATTTTTCTCTCTACCAGCACCATTTGACAAAATTGTAATAACAATCATTACATTGTTGTTTATATATTTGTTACCATTGCACTTCTTGCTGTGAGTTGTCTTGCCTGGATAGCACACAAAACAAAGTGGCTTTTCACAGAATCTTGGTGCATCTGACAATAACCAATTCTATGTATGTAGTTATTGTTGACTACTGTATATATGGAGCTGGCCCACCCACTGATGACACATACCCTATAACTCCTCCCCCGTAGTCCTGGGCCATAAAGGTCGAGCCACCTCTCCCTTCCCACCATTCCTATACCTAGATTTGGGCCAGCAAGGTTCTTCTGTTTATTAAAGCCTATTGTTCCCTCAGCCTAGTCTCTGTGGTTACTGGTGGTGCACTCCAGTGGTGCTGTCAGGAATTCTCAGAATCAGAGGAGTCTCAAATAGGCCAAATGGCCAAACACTGCAGAGGATGGAGAATGTGCAGGAGAAGGCCCTTCAGGCCTGTTCCACCATTCAATACGATCACGGCCTTATCATGTGACCTCCTAACCTCTTGATCTCTTTGGGGCCAGCGATCGGGAACGGACATGGGTTTGAATCCCGCGCTCTCTGTAAGGAGTTTGTACGTTCTTCCCGTGTTTGCGTGGGTTTTCTCCAAGGGCTCCGGTTTCCTCCCATCCTTCAAACATGTAGGGGCTGTAGGTTAATGGTGTGTAAATTGGGCAGCATGGACTCGTAGGTCTGAATTGGCATGTAACAGTGCTGTATGCCTAATTTTTTTTTAAAAATCCAACTTGCTTTTGAATATGTTAATAATGAACTGCTAACAGTGAGGACAAATAATTATCTGTGTTCCCATTTAATGAACAAAAGTGCCGGAGAAACTCAGTAGGCCACGCAGCATCTATAGGAAGTAAAGATATAGAAACAATGTTTCGGGCCTGATCCCTTCGTAGAAGTTGAAGCAAAAAGCAGGCAGGGCCGGAATAAAAAGGCTGGGGGAGGAGGGAAGAAGGGGCAGGTGGAGGAACACAGGCAAAAAGACAAGAGGCTAGAGGTGGATATGGATAAGAGGGCAGGAGAGGTGAGACTTAATTGGGGGTCGATGGTAGTTCCGTCATGCAGAGCTAGAGAGGAGACAGAGGGATAAGGAAAAGGGAAGATGGGGTGGGGGGAGGGGCTCATGGAAACCCGAATGGTCAATGACAATGTCATCTGGTTGGAGGGTGCCCAGGCGGAATATGAGTTGTTGTACTTCAGTGTTCTGAATAGCACCAAGAGCCGTTTATCTGTCACTGAGTATATCCACACTGGTGCTTTAGTGGCTTGCACTGTTGCCTCTACATCATCAGGTTGTAAGTTCAAACTCCACTCCAGCCCACACTCTGAGCTGGCATAGTCAGATGAGCCGGCAAGGAGCACAGCGCTCTCAAAGACACTGCCTTTCAACAAGACTTGCCCAGTTTCTGTGACTCAAGTGTGGTCACCAGGAGGGAGGAGGTCACAAGATTGACAGAGAACAGGCAAAAGGGTTCGGTTTGAATCCAGACAGCAAGGATAACCCTCAACCGTGCAGTGATGCCAATTAAAATAGGCTTGAGGCCCTTACCTGGATTGGAGATCCTGGCCCGTGGGGCAAAGTTAACAGAGCTAGGGCTTGCACCTTGGATGAGAGGAGACTTATTAGAGGTCCACAAGATTCTGAGGCGTAGAGAGGGCAGACAGCCAGCACCTTTTTCTAGACGTGAGTAGCAAACACCAGAGGACATCTGTACAAGGTGAGGGAAGGACGTCAGGGGTCAATGCCATGGGATGCAGTGCTTGGGATGGTGGTTAAGGCTTGTATAATAGGGGATAGTTAAAAGACTCTTAGACAGGCACGTGGATGCAAGAAAAATTGAGCGTTACTGGCATGAGGTGGGGAAGGATTAGAGTTTTGTGTAGGTTTACTTAGGTCGACACAACATTGAGGGCCAAAGGGCCTGTACTGTGCTGTCATGTTGTATGTTCAAAGCTTCCTGTCATAAAGAAAGCCTGGACTGGCTGGGACCTTTAACCTTGGAGTGTAATAGGGCTAAGGAGACAATGAGGAGAAATTTCTTCAGGCAGATGCTGGTGAATCTGTGGAATACGGACAGATGCAGAGGCCAGGTCATTGGGTCTCTTTAGAGCAGAGGTTGATAAGTTCTTGATCAGTGTTAAAGGTTGTGGGGGAAAGGCCGGAGAATCATGATGTATGTCTAAATCGAAGAAATACGGCCCTGTTTCCGATGCTGTTTGCCCTTGTCCTCTAAGCAGGCTTATTTATTTGTTTAGATATAACAGGTCCTTCCGGCCCACGAGGTCATGCTGCCCAACAATCCACAACCCCCTTACGTTTTGGAGGGTGGGAGGAAAACCGGAGCATCTGCAAACTCATGCAGACAGGAGGGAGAACGGTCAAACCCACCGCAGACACCACTGGATTTGAACCCGGGTCGCTGGCGCTGTAATAATGCCGCGCTCACTGCTACACTAACCGTGCTGCCCAGAAGTCTTTACACCGTCTCTCCTTTGCGCGTAATTTTATTGTGAACAAAGTTCTTCTCTGCAAAAATACAAACAACTGACAGATTCCTGAAGCCAGGAGTCATATCCTCCCCTTCTGTCATTTAGTTCATTCGAAGGTCCTGTGATTAGCTGGACATCCGGCACAGATGCTTCAGGTGTCCGTCCGTCCCCACTCCCCCCCCACACCATCCACCTGCAGACAGTGGAAAATGTTCTCCTATGATGGGGTGTCAAAATGTTCTCCTATCATAGGGTGAGTGGAATGAGTTTTAGAGGAGATCTGGGAGGCGTTGAGAACCTGGACGCATTAGAAGCAGATACTCTCACAACTTTTTAAGAAGTGCCCCCCCCCCCAAAAAAAGATTACGCAGCATCCATTGAAAGCCAGGGGCAGTCGACGTTTCGAGCCTGAGCCCGTTTTCGGGTATTAATTCCATTCCTCTTTCCCCTGAACCACACAACATTAAGAAGCAGTCCCATTTACATCAAGATAAACTGATGGGAAGCACCATTAGCAAATTAATTCAACCAGTTTTGCCTCTCGCTCTGTCGAGTGTTCTGTCCGCACTCATTCTCCCAACATTATTCTCGGCGAGCCAACCCTCTTGCACCCTTATCAAGGGCGCCTGACTCCAGGAATCCATCAGCTATTTTTGTTTTTTCAAAAATAAGCTTTTGTTCACAATAAAATTACATGCAAAATTAAGACATTGCAAAGTCTCAGGGTGGTATGGTTAACACGATGCCATTACAGCGCCAGTGACCTGGGTTTGAATCCGGCGCTGTCTTTAAGGAGTTTGTACGCCCTCCCCATGTCTGCGTGTGTTTCCTCCGGGTGCTCTGGTTTCCTCCCACCGTCCAAAACATTTGGGGTTGGTAGGTTAATTGGTGTATTTAGACAGCATGGTCTCGTGGGCTGGAAGGGCCTGTCCCTGTGCTGTATACCTAAAATTAAAACAAAAGATTTTAAAAATTAAAAACTTTTTGCATCTGTAGTGTCATTTTCTGTCATTTCCTCTAATTTGCGACATGATACCGTTGAAACTCCCCTGCCCTCTTGTAGTTACTCTCACTGCCACTATTTGAGGGGCTTCCCCTACGCCTTCAGCCTCACAATGACCAGTCAAGGAAAGATTCCAGACTGTGGTCCCTGCCTCCAGGGATCCATCAGCATAGCATTCCTTAGGGGATCACGTTTACCCTAGCACTTCGCTCCCAACACATCATCTGTCTTTTGTGTGATTGTGTATGTGTGTGTGTGTGTGTGTGTGTGTGTGTGTGTGTGTGTGTGTGTGTGTGTGTGTGTGTGTGTGTGTGTGTGCACACGTGGATGGGTAGGTAGGGGTGTGTGTATGTGTGTATGTGTGTGATTGTGTGTGTGTGTGTGTGTGTGTGTGTGTGTGTGTGTGTGTGTGTGTGTGTGTGCACACGTGGATGGGTAGGTAGGGGTGTGTGTATGTGTGTATGTGTGTGATTGTGTGTGTGAGTGTGTGTGTGTGTGTGTGCACACATGGATGGGTAGGTAGGGGTGTGTGTATGTGTGTATGTGTGTGATTGTGTGTGTGTGTGTGCACATACACCTTTGGATGGGTAGGTAGGGGTGTGTGTATGTGTGTGTGTGTGTGTGTGTGTGTGCACATGCAGGTGGGTGGTGGGGATGTGTGTATACGCATGTGGGTGTGTGTGTGCACACTCAGATGGGTGGGTAGGGGTGTGTGTGTGTGTGTGTGTGTGTGTGTGTGTGTACATAGAATTTTTTTTCTCCATGCATTCCACCTCGGCAGTTTCGGAGATCGCAATAAGTGCCCCATCAACATGTTAATCAAATTACTTTTGAAGAGAAATTGACAGCTTTCATTAATTATACAAGATTATTCTAATTGCAAATTCAAATTTATTCATTTAGAACAGAAGGTATTCAGTAATATTTCACCAAATTTACATATTAAATGGGGATTCTAGTGTATTATGCATGATAATGTATGCACACTTTCTTTATTTTTAACTTGCGGGCCATATGTGCGGCTGGCACCTAAGTAGGTGAAAAAGTCTGATTGTGTTTCATTTCCCTGACTAACACAGGACTCCGGCCTGTCAATTGCTCTAAGACCTGTGCCAATATTCATTTGGGGAAATTGCCATCCCAATTTAGTCGCTGGCGACTACATCCGGTTGGAGGTGTTGAGGGTGCAAAGAAAATTGGTCGGAGCGGATCGCAGAGGTCCACCAGAAACTGCGTCCGTGGGCATGGCATCCCCTCTCAGTAATATGGCAGAGCCTGGTCATCGGATGCTGTACATGGCACTTCCCCCCCGTATCTCCGGCCTGAGGGTCACCAGGGCAGTATACCAGTTCACGTGGGGATCCAAAATGAAAGGGGTCTGAAGGGCTGCCACGTACAAGCTGACAGACAACGGGGTGAACGAGCGTACCCAACGTGACCCGCATCCTGATGACCACCTTCATGTGCGGCAACATCAACTGTACGTGGAACCCAAAGTACGAGGGCACCAAGTGTCGCTACATGCTGAGGTTCACCCTGTCCCAGTTGCTGTGAAGGAAAGGCCTGTTGATGCACAATGCTCCAGTTAGCTGGACTTTGCCACGTCACCTATCCGCAGTAATGTTTCTCCAGACCAATTTTGCTCCACATTCCGTTGTGTGTGCAGCCTGCTCTAATTCTCCCAGAATTATTCTTGGTAGACCAACCCTCTTGCATCCTCATCAAGAGCTCCTGACTTCAGGAACCCATCAGCTATTTTTGTTTTTGCAAAAATAATCTTTGTTCACAATAAAATTACGACCAGGACATTAGGCAGTGGTCAGCAAGGAATGTCCCGCAGACACTGAGATTCAAGGTCTCGATGGATGCGGAGGGCCGATTCCCTAAGCAGAATGTCTGGGTCATCTGGCAGAACACCTCATCACCAGTGCTCATGATCAAGCACCAGGACTTGGCATGGCTGGCGGTGAGAGGCACCCTCACAGATCCGGAACGTCACACATAACGCACGTTGTCCTCGAGACGATTGTGATGGAGAGGAGACAGTCACCCACTGATTTGCAATGAGTGTGTTGAGAAGGACGCAAGGGTTTCTGTCATGGTTCATCCCCAGAAACAACATGACAAAGAACTCTCTGATCTATGGCCTGATTCAGGGACGCACGCAGAGTCGGACATCCAGAACTCGGGGTAAGACGCACTTTGGTCTGCCCGAAACCTCTTGATCGTTCAGCACAAGGATATGTCGGTGTGGGAATGCTACCGACGGGCACATTTCAGCCTGCAGGAATACATGCTGCAGCAACACACAGGTGCTGTGGGGATAGACCACAGTCTAGAGTCCTTCCGTTACTGGGCACTGAGTGGCTGAGACCAAGAAAAAGCCCCTCAAACAAGAGAGACGGGAGTAACTACAATATTTCACAGTGGTTGAGGCTGCTTCATTAAACATATTTAAAATTCGGTTAGATAAATTTTTACACGATAGAGGAATTAGGGGATATGGGGAGAAGGCAGGTAGGTGGAGTTAGGTCATAAATTAGATCAGCCATGATCGTATTGAATGGCAGAGCAGGCTCGATGTGCCATTTTTGGCCTACCCCTGTTCCTACTTCCTATGTTCCTATGGGTGGCAATGTTGTGACTAGAGTTAAATGTAAAAATGTACAGTGATGGAAATGTACAGATACGAAACTAAGAGTGGGGGGACTTTGAACGGCTTACCCTATATATTGCGAATAAAGTCTATTTTTGGTTAAAATAAAGTGAGATGCCACAGAGGAACTCCTTGCTGACTTCTTCCCTCTCCCCCTGGTCCCTCTCACCTCCCCGACCACCCCCACCCGCCCACACGCTCTGCAGATGCTCGCACTTGCTTTTTGACCTCTCCACCGCGGCTCTACACTCTCCTGCTGGCTTTGGGTCCACTGGTTCCTCCCCTGAAGATAACTCAGCAGATTCAACACCTTGGGTTGGGAGGTGGCAAGTGGGGTGGGGGTGGGGAGAGGAGGGGGGGGAGATTTTTTCTCTCTCCAGCATTTTTTTCTCACCTCTCCCATCTCTTCTCATCCACCATTCATTCTCTCTGTACCCTCTTTATCTTTCCTGTTCTTTCACTCACCAAATAATCCACCTCTTTTGTCACTTCAGGATTAGAATTTATCGTCACAAGATTTGTGGTAGCATTACAGGTGTAAAAGTTGCTAATAAACTACATTTTTTTTAAAAATCGATCAAAAAGAAGAAAAAAAGTGAGGTAGTGTCTGTGGTTCACTGTTATTTTCCCACACTGTACAAATATCAATCTGTCCCGTTCCCTATCCCTCGATTTGGCACTTACATGCACACACACACACACACACACACACACACACACACACACACACACACACACACACACACACACACACACACACACACACACATTGACATAGACCCACCTGCATGCAAATATCTGCTCAAACTGTATATGCACACACCTACATACATTGTTGGGCACTGTGTGGATTGACCAGATGAACCGCTGGCAATAGGAACTCTCTCACTGTTTCTCGGTACACGTGACAATGTGGAGCCCTGTCCTTTTCCAGGTTCAGACCTAGGGAATAACTTCAGGCCTGACAAACTTCAAAGCATACACCCTTTATTCACAAGCTGATCCATCCTCCCTCTCAGCCGCCACACCCCGGCCTTCTCCCCGTAACCCACGATGCCCTGACTAATCAAATACCTGTCAATCTCTGCCTTAAATACACCCAAGGATTTCAAGTCCACAGCCGCCTGTGACAACAAGAAGTTCCACAGACTCACCTGACGAAAGAAATTTTTCCACAACTCCTTTTTAAATTGATGCCCTTTCATCCTGAAGTTGTGCCCTCTTGTCCTAGACTCCCCCACCATGGGAGAAACACTAAAGTCTGCAGGTGCTATGTTTGTAGTTAAAACTCACCAAAATGCTAGAGGAAATCAGCCGGTCTTTTCACCGCCTATAGGAAGCCAGCACTGTCTGAATTCTGAGATTTCCTGCTTCTGGCTCATCCTGCTCATTCCTTGAAGAAAGGCTCAGGCCTAAAACATCTGCGATATATCTTTGTCTCCGATAGGTGCTGTAAAGACCAGCTAGGTTCCTCCAGAATTTTGGTGTGTTTTCCCCCTACCATGGGCAACAACTAGGCCCAGGTCTTTCACCATTCAAAATGTCTCTATGAGGTTCCCCCTCAAACTTATTTATTCCGAGTACTGTCCAAGAGCTGACACACTCCTCATATACTAAACCTTCATTCTTGGTAATTTTCTCTGAACCCTCTCCAATGTCAGCATGTTTTTTCTCAAATAAGGTGCCCAAAACTCAACACAGTTCTCCAAGTGAGTCTCACCAGTGCTTTATAGAGACTTAACATCACATCCCTTCTCTTGTATGCTGTTCCTCTATTGATGAATGATAACATCACATTCGCCTTCCTCACCACTGACACAAACTGAAGGTCAACCTTTAAGGTATCTTGCATGAGGACTCCCAAGTATCTGCTCCTCATAATTTTGAATTTTCTTCCCATCAAAATCATAGTCTGCTTACCAATTTCTTCTACCAAAAGGTATAACTCATACATCAGTTGTTAGGTACACTTGCCTATTTTGGCCAGACACTATTGATAAGGGGGTCACGGCTACCTCGAGCTGCAGGCATGTCTTGAGCACCTCAGCCTTGATCAACCCAGCAGGCAGTAATCAGTTCCTCTCCAGCCATCACGCTCATAATTCGCAGCCGTTATGCACATCATTGCGGTGATCCAACCACAGCACTGGGCCGCGTGCCGACCAGCCAACTGCAGGGGGTGACCTCTGTACCTGCAGGTAGACCACCTGGGAAGCCAACTTCACCTGGCCGGCTGTCAATCACCGACCTGTATATAGACTTGAGCCGACCCCTCCCGGGCCAGTCACACGTGGAGCCATTAAGACTACTACCGGTGTACATTGAAGTTTAAGTGGATTAAATTGTGGTGCCTGTAGTACAGTTTTTTCTGTGTTTTGTGTCTGCTTGCTGCACTACAGCGCACCACAATAATAAAGTTTGTTACGCCCTTTAACAGGTCAGTTCTTCTGCAGTCATTATACATATACCGTATATACTCATGTAATAGTTGAGATTTTTCAACTAAATTTTCAGGCAAATTTGAGGGAGGTTGACTTTTACTTGGGTCATAATTTTGACCATGGTAAGTACCTGCGGTCATGCAAGGTACCAGGAGCTCGGATGTCCGGGACTATGTGGTAAGTCCGCGTTCAGGGCATTGGTAGCTTGGATGGGCGGGTGGCTGGGTTCAAGGAGAGAAAGTAAATCACAAAATTCTGTAGACACTGTGGTGGAAGTAAAAACATAAAATGCTGGAAAAGCTCCACCAGTGTCCTGGGGCACAGGGGTCAAGGAGACAGTCTGTGGCCAGGGTGTCCGGGTGGTAAGTCTTAGTTCATGGTATTGGGAGCTTGGATGGGCGGACGGCTGCAGTCAAGGAGAGAGAGTCTGTGGCCAGGGTTTTGGGAGCTCAGATGGCTGGGACAAGGTGGTAGATCTGCGTTCGGGGTGTCGGGTGCTCGGATGGGTGGGCAGTCAAGGTGAGGGCTCATAGTCGGGGTGTCAGGAGCTCGAATGGGAGGGCAGCTGCGGCACCAGGAGCTCAGATGGGCAGGCAGTCAGGGTGTCGGGAGCTTGGGTGGGAGGGCAGCTAGGGCATCAGGAGCTCGGGTGGACGGGCAGTCAGGGTGAGTCACAGCTAGGGTGTTGGGAGCTCAGATGGGCATGTGGACGGGGTGAAAATTGGGGGGGCGGGGTCGACTTTTACATGGGTCATATGGAAAACAGGTGATTTTTGGGCCATAAAAAGGGGTCGTCTATTACACTGGATTGACTATTACACAAGTATATATGGGAAGCCGCAACCATTATGCACACAATAAATTTAGTTAAGCAGCTACTAGGTAGTTCAAGGCTGTGAACAAGTTAAAGCATATTCCGATCCTTCCTGCTCTTTTACAGAATTCCTGAACAATCATCTACTTTGTCCACACCTACACCATCCCGAGGACAGATAGGAATGCATTGTGGCTAGAGAGAAAATCTTACTGAATCTTGGAATAAACTTGGGGCTCTGTCCCCTTCACATTAATCATGGGTTTGTAATGAGCATTTTACAAAGTGATTATAATACAGAGTTCAATCAAGAGGCACTGGATGTATTAGGTTATTAGCTCGGTTGAAGGGGAAAGCACGAATGCATATAAGAAGGAGGAGAGGGGGAGAGATAGAGTGAGAGAGAGAGAGAGAGAGAGGAGAGGGTTATGGGTTCAGAGAAGGGTCTCCAGAATTGGGCGAGAGAATGACCTTGAATGATAAAGATAGTCAAGAGGGTAAAATTAAATTCCTGAAAGGTTACAATATTTTGTGTTCTGAAGGAGCAAAGGCCAAAGGGGAAATGAACGTTAGACATGAGATTTAAAAAATAAATCTGCTGGAGGATCTCAGCAGGTCGAGCAGCATCTGTGGGAGACAAAACAAAGGTTGACATTTTGGGTCGTGGCTCTGCTTCAATGTTGCCAATTCCTTTCCCCCCCACAGGTGCTGCTCGACCCATTGAAGTTCCTCCAGCAGATTCCTTGATGTTCCAGAGTCCAGTGTCCGCAGTCTCCCGTACAACATACACATGCTCCAAAATTCTTCGTTGCTGCAGCCGAGCAAGTCTTTGCAAAGAGAAACTATAATTGTAGACTCACTGAATTGAGTTAAAAGGGACAGTAGATGCACAAGTGGCTTTGTCTTCAGAAGTTATCTAAGGCGCTGCCATGAGGGCGCCCTTCCTCATTGAAAGGGAAGTTCTCTAACAGTTTCTGCCCCACAACCCTCGCAAACCCACACACACATAATGGAAAAAGATGCTTTGGCCCATCTAGTCCAGTCTGTACAGACCAGTAAAGCATCCCTCCTGAACCTGTCGTATTCTCCCCCTTTCCCGTCAACTCCCAGTCTCCATCCCCTGCCACCAACCCATGCTTCTTTGGCATGTGGGAGGAAGGTGAACCACTCAAAGGAAACCCCCAACGTCACAGGGAGGAGGTGCAAAGTACACACAAACAGCACCGGAGGTCGCATTGGAAGTTGGGTTACTGGAGTGCTGGATCAGGGGCCTAGCTGGCATCACAGTCAGTGGTTGAGTCGTCTGATGGATGGGCTTTGGGAAGGAGCTTTAAGAATAAGGTCATAGCACTGTGGTTCTCCACCCTTTTTTCCCACTCACATACCCCCCACCTTAAGTAATCCCTTACTAACTGCAGAGCATCCATGGCATGGAATTAGGGTGGCACTGTTAGGGTAGCCATGAGTGTAATGGTGGTAAAGCACCAGCAATCAGGACTTGGGTTCGAATCCCATGCTGTCTGCATGGAGTTTGTATATTCTCCCCGTGTCTGCTTGGGTTTTCCCTGGGAGCTTCAGTTTCTAAAAAAACATACCTGGGATGTAGGTCCATTGGGCTGCATGGCCTTGTGGGCCAAAAGGGCCTGTTATCATGCTGTATGTCTAAACCTTCCCTGCTCTTAATTTCAATCCCTTCAGCAATGAAGGCCAACATCTCTTTGGCCTTCCTGATTACGTGCAAACCCACATTTTGCGATTCATGTACAAGCTCTCCCAGATCTCTGCACCATGGTATGCCCAGCGTTTGGGCAGAAATTCATCCCCATTTACCATTGAACAGGGTTGTCCTATTAAATGGGCCTATGTTGTAGTCAATGGACCCAGGTTTAGAAGCAAAGTGTAAACCAAAGATAAGGCTACACTGTGTGTGGAGCACATGAGTCCCAGAAGTGTGGATATTACAAAAGGCTTCAGATGCTGGAACCTGGAGCCCAGGGCAGCAGTAACAGGGAGGCCACCTCCTCCCACAACTCCAGCCCTGTCTGAGAAGGAGAGGCAGAGGAGACGACCCACGGGACGGTGACCATAGTGGCTGAACAGTGAGGGGCGCTGAAGCCTGCGGCCTGCGGCTGAAGGACCCACACAGGCAGCGGGCTGTGGGTGACCCGAGGAGAGGAACCCACACAAATTTGGGCTGCAGTCAAGGGGCTCGCACCAGGCTGCAGACTTCTGGAGACGGGCTCGAAATTGGCTGAAGGATTACGAGGTATCAGAACGGGGATGGGAGAGGACACCGAGAGCACTGAAGTGTTCCTAATTGTATCGGAGGTACAGATGCGGAGCTTTGGTTGTTGATGGTTTGGGCTTGACTCTGTGGCTGTGGAGGCTGTGTGAGCGAATCCACGGACATTCAGTGACTCTGGGAGGATCTCCCTTCTGCTTCTCTTTCTCTGACTGTGAGAGGAACTTCAGGCAATTTTTGCCGATGGCGAATCTGTCTGCCTTACAGCAGACAAAAGGCAATTTTGAAAAATATGACACTTTTATTTACGTTACAAAAAATTGAATCTTGAAATAAACTGATAGAACTCAGTGAGTCAGTCAGTATCTGTGGAGCCAAAGGGATCCTCGACATTTTGAGTTGCCACCTTACCTCAGGATGTAAAACATCACCCATCTCTTACCCTCAGCAGATTCTGCTCGGCCCATTGAGTACCTCCAGCAGTTTACATTTTGACCCAACAGGCATTTGTTTTGAAATCAGTTACTGAAGGCCCAAAGGGCCTGCTTTCAAAGCTATAATGTACTACAGATCTATGTTCAGCCCATCATTCCAGTGCCAGTAAATGCTCTATCTCTCTAAGTTACAACAGCACTTTTAATTAGGTGGCTAGTGAGATAAATTAGGAGGAAGGATGAGGAAGGGGAACGTCATTTCTCTTCATCATTTGTCAAGTGATTATTTGGACCAAGACCACAGAGCTGTAAGGAGAGAACAAAGTGAGAGAGTGTGAGAGAGAAAGTTGGGGGGGGGGTGGAGAGAGAGAGAGAGAGATAAAGGGAGATAGAGAGGTATAGAGGTAGATGGGGGGGGGCAAAGGGGAGAGGGAGAAAGGAAAGGGGGAAAGATAGACAAAGAGAGAAGGGGAAGGTGAGGGAGAAAAGAAAGAGAGAGGAGAGGAAGGAAAAATTAGAAAGGTGAAGAGAAAGAAAGAAAGAATAAAGGAAAAAAGAAAGTTAAAAATAAAGAAAAAAGAAAGGAAGGAAGGAAGAAAGGAAAGGGCAGAGAATGAGGGCAGAGATAGTATAGCCAGAGTCTTTTACCCAATACAAGAGAGTACAGAACAAGAGCCACATGTTTAAGGTGAGAGGGGGAGAGATTTAAAGGAAATCTGAGAAAAATTTTTGGCACAGAGGGTGGTGGTTTTCTGGAACAAGCTCTCAGTGGAGGTAGATATAATTACAGTGAAAGGCATATGGAGAGGAGAGGCATGGGCCGATATGGGCCTAATACAGGCAAACGGGGTGTAGAAATAAACATCAGAGTGGCCATGGACAAAGCATTTCTGTGTGAAGGATTCTACAATCCTCTGAGATGAGAGAGAGAAGGGGGGAAATGAAAGTGAAAGAGAGGTAGGGGAGAGAAAGAAGGGAAAATATTGATGGAAGGCATGAGAAAAGAGAGAAAGAAATATAAACGCATTTGATTCCTGGTCAGAGATTCGTGGATGAGAAAGCAGTGCTTAACCCTTGAAGCTCTGGGGAATGTGATAAATCTCACTTGCGCTACTGGCTGGGAAGATGCTGTGTTTGTTTAGTGTCAGGGCTCCACATCATGTAGTGCAGTGCAAACAAATATAGAAACAGGCGGCAGTCAGGAGGGAATTAAAGTCATTACCAGTGGCTCAGGCACTCCTGGAATGGGACAATAATGAGCACCCCAGGGGCTGATTAATGCCCATAGGGACCAACAGAGAGGGAAGAAAGCACTCCACTGTTGTCTGTGTTTTCAAGGGAATAGGTTGGAGATTTTTTTGGAGGTTTCTTTAAATTTTGTAAAGGGGCTTTCTCATGAATTTTCTCTCTGTCACCATCAGATTCTCATATTAAAGAAGAAATCAATAACTCTGCCCCCGACAAGAAAAATTCTCTTCCTGACTCTCGTAAGGTTAGGCTGAGGCAAAGCTATCTCTAGAAGGAAATAAAAAGATGCACCCTTCTTGGGTGGGGGGGTGGGGGGGTGGGGGGGTGGAATGCATCGGTACAGCGGCTCCACAATTCGCATTCATTTCCAGAGTACGAGGTTTTAAGTTGAACACAACAACATAACCAGTGACTAGTGGCTCTAATGTCCATCATCAAGAAATGCTTTAAGCTTATAACAATTACAACATGGAAACAGGCCATCGCGGCCCTTCTTGTCCGTCCCGAAACACTTATACTCTCCTAGTCCCACTGACCTGCACTCTGCCCATAATCCTCCATAACTTTTACATCCATATAACTACCCAAATTTTTCTTAAAAGATAATATTGCACCTGCCTCCACCGGAACCTCGTTCCACACAGACACTGCTCTCTGAGTAAAGAAGCTTCCCCTTCTGTCGCACCTAAACTTTTGCCCCCTCACTCTCATCTCATGTCCTCTTGTTTGAATCTTGCCTATCCTTAATGGACAAAGACTATCCACATCTCCTCTATAAATCCCCCTCAAAATTTTAAAGACCTCCATCAAATCTCCCTTAGCCTTCTACGCTCCAAGGAATAAAGACCTTTGAGAGGACAGGTGTGGCTCACATCGTGGCTAGACGAACCATAACAGAGGGACCTTGGGCTCCAAATCCATATCTTGATGAAGGGCTCAAGCCCAAAATGTTGGTTATGTATCGTTATCTTTGCTATATAAAGGTCACTCTTTGACCTACTGAGTTTCTCCAGTGTCTTGTTTTAACTTCAAGTACAATGTCGACAGAATTTCATGTTTTACATCTGTTCAGGTCACCACGCAGTTGATAGGATAGTTATGTAGGCCTAGGGGATGTTGGGCTTCATTAATAGGGGGATGGAGTTCAAGAGGCCATAGGTTGTGGTGAGACCATACATGGAGTATTGTGTTCAGTTCTAGTCGTTTCATTATTGGAAGGATGTGGAAGCTATGGAGAAGGTGCAGAGGAGATTTCCCAGGATGCTGCCTGGATTGGAAAATAAGTCTTGTGGGGCAAGGTTAGAAGAGATAGGACTTTTCTCTTTGGAGTGAAGGATGAGAAGAGACTTAATAGAGGTCCACAATAATCTGAGAGACAAAGACAAAGTGGACTGCCAACAGCTTTTTCCCAGCACAGGAATAGGAAACACTAGAGGACATCTGTACAAAGCGAAGGGAGGGAAGGTTAGGGGAGACGTCAGAGGTACGTTTTTTACACTGAGAACTGTGGGTGCCTGGAATGCTTTGCCGAGGATGGTGGTGGAGGCAGTAACATTAGAGGCATTTAACAGACTCTTAGAAAGGCACATGATGAAAGAAAAATACGAGGGAGGAAGGGCTTAGTCTGTTTTTTTGGAAGGAATATATAGGTCAGATCAACAGTGTGGGATGAAGAGCCTATTCTGAGCTGTAGTGTTCTACGTTCTAACCCTAACCCAATTCTAGCCTCCCAGCCAATCTTGAACCACTTCAATTTTCTCATTGGCCAAACAGGTCCATGACACATGCCATCTCCTTGTCTCTCCGCTTGATCCTGTAACACTAGAGATGAAGGGTGAAAACATGAAAGTCTGCAGACATCATGGTTGAAGTAAAAACACAACACTGGAGAAATTCATCAGGTCAAACAATGTACTTTAGATAGCAAAGATAAAGAAGAGGTCTGCCAATCCAGATCATCTGAAATATCCTCCTTCTTTCACCACATAGCTTCATCAATTCAGCTCTCCCTCCATTTCTTGCTCATCTCCCCAGGCTCCCTCTGCCCCATAGGTAACAAACTCATGGATTCCCCTTGTTCTCACTGACCATCCCACCTGCTTCCGCAACCAATGCATTGTCGTCTGCAATTTCTGCCACCTGCAACAGGATCCACCAGCAGACTACACCTTTCCCTCTCCTCCCCTCTCGACCTTCTGTAGGAAGCACTCCCTCCAAGACTCCCTCATCCAACCAACCATCCCCACTCCGGCACCATCCCCGGTGGCCGCAGGAGTGCCACATGTGTGCTCATGCCTCCTCCCTCGGCACCATTTGGGGCCTAAGACTGTCCCTTCAAACGAAGCAACACTTCACTTGCGTGTCCACAGGAGTCATCTACTGCATCTGGTGCTCCCTTTTTTGACCTTCTCTACTGGGCACAGACTGGGAGGTCGCTTCACTAAGCACCTTTGCTCTGTCGACACCAGTGACAGGGATCTCCCAGTGACCAACTAGTTCAATTCTGTGTCCCACTCACATATGGACATATTCATCCATGGCCTTGTGTACTGTCCAACCAAGACCACCCGTAAATTAGAAGGGCAACTTACAGCTGTACAGCTAAATACTGTTCCAACTCTGCCTTCAAGTTTGCCGATGTAGTGGGATGGGTATCAAATAACAACGGAATACAGGAATGAGTTTGAAAGTCTAGTGGTCTATATTACAATGACAACTTCTCTCTCAACCTCAATTGGAAGATTCAGATGACCATCAAACTGCAGGAGAGGGGGCTGAGTCCCCACCGCCGACCTCACTAATGATGTTGATATCAAAAGAGTAGGTAGATTCAAGATCTTAGGAATAAATATCTACAATGACCTGACCTGGGACAAACACATTGATGCTATGATCAAGAAGGTCCACTTTCACAGAAGACTGAAGATTGGCCTATCCACCTCGTCACTCAGCAACTTCTATACGTGCACCAGCGAGAGAAGACTTGATAGATTCATCACAGCGTGGGACGGGAGCTGCTCTGCTCAAGATCGGGACAAGGTGGTCAATGCAGCTCGGAGTATCACTCGAGCTTCCCTGCCCTCCATGAACTCCACCTACATCTCCCGCAGCCTTGGAAAAACAGCCAAAACACTGACGGACACATCCCACCCCGGAAACACTCTCTTGCCCCTCCTCCTCTCAGGAGGAAGGCTCAGAAATGTGAAATCACGCATCAGCAGGCAATTTCTTCCCCACAGCCAACAGGCTCCAACAAATAGAGAAATGTAAACAAACTGTGTTAAACAGAGATAGAAAAAGAAACAATAAAGTGCAAAAGTAAGAGTCCCTGATTGAGTCTGTCATTGAGGGAGTCTGATGGTGGAGGGGTGGCAGCTGTTCCTGAAACTGGTGGTGTGAGTCCTGTGGAACCTATACCTCTTTCCTGATGGCAGCAGTGAGAACAAAGTATGTGTTGGGTGGTGCCGATCCTTGATGATTGCTGCTACTCTCCAATGGCAGTGTTCCCCATGTTTGTTTTCGATGGCAGGGAGGGTTTTGCCTGTGATGTCCTGGGTTGTTTCCACATTTTGGAGGGCTTTATGCTCAGGGATGTTGATATCTCCATACTAGACCATGATGCAATCGGTCAGCACACTTTCCACCACACAGCTGTAGAAATTAGCCAGGGTTTCCAATGTCATAGGTAACCTCTGCCAACTCCTGAGGAAGTAGAGGCCCTGATGTGCTTTCTTCATGATAGCATTAATGTGTTGGGACCAGGAAAGATCTTCTGAGATAGTGACTCCGAAGAACTTAACTTGCTCACCCTCTCCTTTTCTGATCCCCAAATGATCACTGAATTGTACACGTCTGGTTTTCAGTTCCAGGTTGTCGGATAATTAAGAAGGCTTATGGTATGCTGGCCTTTACTGGATGGGGGGATTGAGTTTAAAAGTCATGAGATAAATTTGCAGATCTTTGAAACTCTGTTTAGACTACACTGCTTATTATGTGTTCAATTCTGGACGACTCATTACAGGAAGGATGTGGAAGCTTTAAAGGGGGTGTAGAGAGAATTTATCAAGATGCTTCCTGGATTGGAGAACATTGAGGGAAGGTTAACAGAGCTGGAGATTTTTTTTTCTTTTTGGAGCGAAGAATGATGAGAGGTTACTTAATAGAGGCCTACGAGAGTAAAAATTGCAGTGCTGCTCGTGTTAACGGCAGTGATACCGCTGATGTGGACAACAGAGAGCGGAGACAGACCATTGTTCTGAAGGGTTCATCCACTTGATCCTAATACCAGTGGCTCTTTACAGGTGTTAATTTGCCTATTAGAGAAGCCAACATTGTGTTGAAACTAAAATCCTGAAACCATGGGTCTGTGCCTAAGAAGGCAGCGACTGTGATCGACAGCAGTCTCAAGGTGTTGCAGCCTCCAGAGAGCAGCATCCCGGCACAGGGCACCAGAAGCGGAAAGAGCACCCACCCCCACCCCGTTGGAAAGGAGAAACAGAGGAGAACACCCAATAGGGAGATGACCACGGTGGTGAATCAACGACGGACTCAGCATTTAAGGGACCCACATATGCTGCAAGAAAATAGTGGTCAGGGAATCCACCTGGGCTGCATGCTAGCTCATGGGAATCTGGTATGAGAGCTGGGATTCAAGAGGGCAAGAATGGCTCCCGAAGAGCCTTGGGTGCTGACAGCTTACTGATCATGTCGGGGCTTTTGGATCTGGAGCTCGGGTCGCCGATAGATTAAGCAGGGGTCAGTCCGGCTGCAGAGGTTGCGGGGTCCCAGGAGGCGAATCCACAGTCACTCAGTGTCTCTGAAGGGACTCTCTTTTGCTTCTCTTTCTCTCGTACTATGAGGGAAGCCGGCCAACTCTTTGTCTATCTTACACAACATATTACATGCCAGTTCTGTTACAGTACAATAAATGAATCTTGAATCTTGAAAGATTATGAGAAGCATAGATTAGGTGGACAGCCTGTAATGGAGGATTTAAACCATGCTTTTGCTTATGCAAGGCTGAGTATCAGTAACCTACTTTAAGAATAATGTAAGAATCCGAAGACATAATCTAAATTCCACCATGGGGCCCAGAGATGCATGTGAATCACAGACATAATCTAATTTACACCATGAGGCCCAGAGATGCAGTTGTCTTTTGTTGGTCGCAGACTGTCAGGCCAGACCTTGAAGATAAGTAAACCATTTATTCAAAGTGATAAGTTATGAGTAAACAATTTTTGGGTAATATAAGCCATGGTCCCACTGCTGAAGTTTCAGACTCTCTGAGGGGTGGAAACGTCTCTGAGCATGAAGAAGAACTTCTCAAGTCCAACCAAAGTCCCGGTCGGGGGAGGTGGAGAAGCTGCTACTGGTGCCCCGACAAACTACTGCAAGTGTGCGGTCGTTGCTCGCTTCGGTATTGATAAGGCGTTGATAAGTATAATTGAGAAGGGCTTGCATATTGTAATTTGAAATCAACTTTGGATTTAGTATTAAAGATTTGTATAAACTGAAGTGCTCTCAGCGTGTGTGTCTATTTTCTTTCGGTAGCTAAAAACACTGTGACCAATCTAAAACGAACAAAGTGAGAGGTACAAGTTTACCCAGGACAATTGGCGCTGCGAGCAGGATTGGTCTCGAGATGTTTCGCCGAAAGAAAGAGGTGAGCCCTGAGCAGTTCTTGATTCTGGGATGGACATCCAAAGACGATGGGTTTGGCATGTTGGCCAATATCCTGTCTTTGTTGAGACCACCCATTAGTTGGGATGAGAAGTTAGATCCATCAAGTACACCTCTGGGAGAGCGGGTTGCCACTCTCCTTCGAGAAAGTAAATTTCCTGATAAAAAGGGGACACTGACGGACGGTTTTTGGCTGCTGGCCACAGCCTTACACCGCACTGTTCAGCGTGAAGCAGAATTAGTTCAGCAAGAAGTAGAATCCCAGCGCAAGAGAGAGCAACTAGAGGAGGAGATAGAAGCCATGCGACAATGCTGTTCCATGATGAGCGAGATTATTCGCACCAGTCAGGACCAAGCCAAAGAATGGGAAGATAAGCATGTCCAAAAGATCTGCCATAGTATTAAACTCTGGCAGCAGCTCTGTGCAGGTAAGGAAAAGCAAGGGGTAGAACCCGATCCACATCGTATTCGTGCCACAATAAGGAATGGTGACGATCCTGATGTAATTGATGATTGGGACGGGAATATCTGGTATGATGACAATGGTAATAATGCAGATACTCCTCGGCATGTGCCTGACGTACTCCCCTCTCCACCCGCTGTTCACGCCTGCCCCGTAAGGCAGCGGACTTCCCAAACAGACGGAGACGGAAAGGGGTATGATGTAATTAAAGAGATTGAAGGGATAGATGCCCTGGCCTCCCAAGCAGACCCAGGGGAAGGTACTCGAACCCCTGCTTATACTCGATGGGCCCCCCCTCCACTACGGGATGGCCTCAGCCTCCTCCCATCCACTAGGTAGAGGGCCCTGGGAACAGTCAACGATACGTGACTTCTCTATAAAGGAGCTGGCCGTCATTGGAGATCGATTTAGGCAAAATACGGGAGAAACTCTGGCGGCCTGGCTCCTGCGTGTTTGGGAACAAGGAGGGGGTAATGTATATTTAACCCCTGAGGAATTGTTGGGATTAGGAACATTGACTACTGATATCCGGGTCACTGCTGAGCTGCAGGGTAGAAGGAGAGGGGTGGATTACTTACTTGCCACTCTAGGGGATGCCCTGTTACGAGTATACCCATCACCAGTAGATTGGGATTTACATTTGCAGAACAATTGGGGCACCCGAGAGGAGGGTATAGCAGTAATTCATCAACAGGCCCTGGCCTCTGCCTTGCATGCAGAGCGTTTGAGGCTGTGGGTATGTGGGGGGAGCCCTGAGGAAGAGATATTCACGGCCGGAATGCATACCAGATTGGTTCGTTCCGCTCAACCCACTGTACGGGGACTGGTTCTGTCCGTAACTAGTCCACTAATTGGGCACCCTGTGTCTGAGGCGGTGCACGCCTTATCTGGGCTTAGAGAATTAAAGTTGGGAGGTAAAATCCACTCACGTACAACCCAGGTTAAATCAGACAAGCAGGATGAAAGGAGAGGCCTGCTACTAATAACGGACCGACAAGAAAGGACCTTTTTCTAACCTTGTTAAAGTTAGGCGTACCTAAAAGTAATACTGATGGGAAACCTACTGCGGTCCTTTATGCCCTTTATAAGAGAAAAGCAGGGGAACACCATCCCAAGCTGTTAAGTCCTCCTGCCTTCTGCTCCCACTGCCGCTCCTATCGAGCCAGCTTCTCCTGCTCTAGTTATCCGTGATGAGATATAACAAATGGTTAAAAAGGCTCTAATGCATAATAGTCGCATGTGGGCCTGGAAGCCCCCGAACCCTATTAAGGCGTGAGGATGCGGGCGGGATTTCCGTGTCTATTCCATTGAGATACGGCAGATGCACGGGGACCCGCGGCCCTACATACCATTAACAATCCATTGGGGTGGGAGTAATGACCCTCAATATTTGGCCTTGGTCGATACCGGTGCGGAGTCCTCAGTGATTCCTGGTAATCCCCAACCTCTGGACTGGACTGACATTTCGAATAGAGGGGATGGGAGGAGCGATCACCCTGGCGTAGGAAATAAATGTCCGCGCCACGGTGGGTGATAGCCCTTCTCCTATATGGGTACATGCCCTGGTAGCTGCCACTGACGAGTGTATCCTGGGTATCAATATGTTGGCCGGTACGGCCCTTAATACTAGCCAAGGGGGATTTGCATTTGGAATTTGGACTATTACAAAAAGACTAGTGGTGGGTTGGGTTAAGTGGGATCCTGTGATGGTGCCACCCCCCCCCCAAAACCAGTATACATTCCACAATATCGCCTCCCTGGAGGGCAAGAAGAGATGCTTTGCAAGAAGAAGGGGTAGTGAGGTCTGCAGTGTCACCCTTTAGTAGCCCTGTTTGGCTGGTCCAGAAGCTGAATGGCTCCTGGAGAATGTCAGTTGATTATCGATTTTTGAACAAACATGTCCCACCACTTACTTCAGCAGTTTCGGACATTGTTACCCATGTTGAAAACATTGCTACTGGGAACTCAGGAACATGGCATGCTGTCATTGATCTCGCTAACACCTTCTTCAGTATTCTTATAGCTGAGGTCTCACAGGATCAGTTTGCCTTTACCTGGAAGGGGTGTCAGTATACCTTCAACTGCCTCCCTCAGGGTTATGTACACTCTCCCACTATTTGCCACAGCCTAATTGCCCGTGATTTGGAGACGGTGCCAGTATCGCCTTCTCTCTCGATTCACCATTATATAATGATGTGATGGTCCAAGGGGCCACAGAAAAGATGGTACAGGAAGGTATGGAGAATGTCCAAGATGCCCTGATGCAAAGAAGATGGGCCATTAACCCCGCCAAGGTGCAGGGCCCATCCCAGACAGTTATTTTCCTTGGAATTCAGTGGCATACTGGAGAACAGATTGCCGTGCCAGACTGTATGGGTAAACATTACATCCTAGTAATGGTTGACACCTTTTTGGGCCTGGTTTTCGCTTTTTCCACCAAGACAGCTGACCAAGCTAGCACTATCCAAGGACCAAATGCATTTAATTTCTCGTTATGATGTACCAGAGGAGATTCAGTCTGATAATGGCTCGCACTTCTCCGGGAAGGCAATCTGTGATTGGGAAACTGACAACAGTATCTTATGGGTCCACCATATTCCTTATTTCCCGCAGGCTGCCGGGTTAGTTGAACGAATGAACAGCTTACCGAAGGAACAAGTTCGTTTATTGCCACCACTGGGGACCCTGAAGGGGTGGTGCCATGTGCTGCAGCAGGCAGTCGAAAATTTGAATCATCGCCCTTTAAAGGGAGGTACACCTTTCCACCGACTTCTTCAGGCTTCTGAACTACAGCCTATTCAAGAGGAAAAAAGACATTGCTCCCCATTCCCAAGCTAGAGAATGCCGGACAAAAGGTATGGGTGGCACCATCAGGTAGTGGCCCTCCTGTAAAAGGGGAAATAATGACACCTGCCCAGGGTAACACTCGGTGGGAAGCTATTGAGGGACAGGATGGTTTAGTTTGTTTAAATACTGAACGCTTACGGCATCGTGAGTGACATATGTCAGGCTTCTTTGTTCCAGGTCCTCCGTCTTGCGCTCCTGCTGATCTGGCTTAACAGCTGCTTTGGTGCCAGCAATTGGATTTGTAATGTCGAGGACGTTCCAAGGGAGTTGCCCATGGGGGACATGGCCCGATATATCCACTAATACATCTGATATTGTTCAGCATGTTTCAAAATCTGTTTGTGAGCTCCAGCGTCTGGGTATTGTGGCCCACAAGGATAGTTTGAGCCTTGGTTGGAATCCTTTTTCATGGTTAACTGGTACATTTGGCGGATTGGGCCACACTATTCTCCATTGGTTGCTCGCATTATTGCTTGAGATTATTGTAGTTTTGGTTTCTCTTTTTCGCTTTTCTGTACTCGAATGCTTGTTAAGTCTCGTAAGTGACAGGCTGCGACCAAGGGGTGGAATGTAATGGAGGATTTAGACCATGGTTTTGCTTATGCAAGGCTGAGTATCAGTAACCTGCTTTGAGAATAATATAAGAATCCGCAGACATAATCTAAATTCCACCATGGGGCCAGAGATGCAGTTGTCTTTTGTTGGTCACAGACTGTCAGGCCAGACCTTGAAGATAAGTAAACTATTTATTCAAAGTGATAAGCTATGAGTAAACATTTTTTGGGTAATATAAGCCATGGTCCCACTGCTGAAGTTTCAGACTCTCTGAGGGGTGGAAACGTCTCTGAGCAAGAAGAAGAACTTCTAGAATCCAACCAAAATCCCGGTCGGGGGAGGTGAAGAAGTTGTGCCCCGACAACCTACTACAAGTGTGCGGTCATTGCCTCGCTTCAGCAGTTGGGACCAGTCCAGGCGTTGATAAATATAATTGGGAAGGGCTTGCATATTGTAGTTTGAAATCAGCTTTGGATTTATTATTAAATATTTGTATAAACTGAAGTGCTCTCGACGTGTGTGTCTATTTTCTTTTGGTAGCTCAAACACTGTGATCAATCTAAAACGAACAAAGTGAGAGGTACAAGTTTACCAGAACACAGCCAACACCTTTTTTTCTGGGGTGACAGTAGCAAATAACAGAGGGCATCTGCATAAGGAGAGGGGAGCAAAGTTTTTTTACAAAGAGTGCATTGCAAAGAGTGGTGGTGGAGGTAAAGTTCCATTATGGTCACATAATATGACATTTAGAAAGTAACATACATGAAATTCTTTAACTTTTCTCTACCGTAAGGCAGACAGAGAGTCACCACTTAGTCCAGCGCCCCTCACAGGAACCTATCGCACTTGGTGTTCCCAGGAGGTCTCCCCTCCAAGTACTTTGAGACAGGCACATGGATGCAATAAAAATAGAGGGTTATGGGTGTAAGATAGGGAAAGGTTAGATGGTTGTGTAGGTTTATATGGGTCCACTTAACATCATGGACCGAAGGGCCTGTACTGTGTTGTAATGTTCTATATTCTAATTGGGTTAGAATTATCAAAGTATCGTTCTCGCCTGATGTTTGCCGGCGCACTGCTCCCACCAAATAATTATCCTATGTTTCATTTCTTAAAACATTTAATTGGCACAATACTAACTAATTTTAATGGGTGTCTATTCCAAATATTCATCGAGAAGTTAATCTCTGGCTTGAGGCTTACAATTTTTTATCTGTGCTATTCCTATACTTTCAATTCAATTACTGGGCTGTCATCTTTAAGGAAGTTTTCTCGTAAGGAAATATACATGGAGACAGGAACCATAATAATGCTGGAGAAACACGAAGATGGCAGATGCTAGAATCTTGAGCAAGCTGCTGGAGGAACTCAGCAGATTAAACCCATTATCAACACCCCAGAAAGTTGACAGACCATTGCTACTCGTGGATACTCCAGCGCATCTGTTGTGGCCTTCTCTGCATCGGAGAGACTGGATGCAGACTGGGAGATCACCTTCGCTCTGACCTCATCAATGACTGGGATCTCCCAGTGGCTAACCATTTCCATTCTGCACCGCACGCCCACGTCTTCCATGGCCTCATGTCCTGTCAAACCAAGACCACCCATCAATTGGAGGGGCAACACCAAAAATTCTGCCTGGACACTTTCTAACCGGATGGCATTCACATTGACTTCTCTGGGTTCTGCTAGCCTCTCCTCCCCATCCCTTCTTTCCTCCAACTCTCCACCCCTTCCCTCACCATTCACAGAGGCATCCCCCACCCTTGGTTTGCTGGTGTGCCCTCCCTCCCTTATCCATCTATTACCTCCTGCTGGTAGGACTGTGCTCCTCCCCCCCCACCCCTCCATCCCACCATTTTGTTCAGGCATCTGCCTACATTTTGATCATACCTTGATGAAGGGTTCACATCTGAAACATTGGTCATGTTTCTTTATCCTTGCTACATAAAGTATGGAGTTTGACCTGCTGAGTTTCTCCAGCATTTTTACTTCAACCATGGTGTCTGCAGAGTTTTGTGTTTGGCTCCTCACTACTACTTATGGACGCTGTCTGACCTGCTGAGTTCTTAGCTTATACAGCATAAAAATGCTGCTGGCTCCCTCCTCACTAACACCCAGTCTCTCTCTCTCTCTTCATCTTGACATGTTAAACTGCAGTGGTTCTCAACCTTTTTCTTTCCACTCACATACCACTTTAAGTATTCCTTATGCCATCGGTGCTCTGTGATTAGAAAGGGATTGCTTAAGGAGGATGGAAAGAAAAAGTTTGAAAACCACTGTTTTAATCGTCCCTCATGGACTCGTTATGTGCACGGTTTCATAACTCCAAAGGAAATGGGCCAATGACAATTTTTCTCCTGCAAAAAATTACAGTAACAATTGGGTCTAGAACAGTGATTCTCAATCTTCCCACTCACATTCCATCTTACTGATCGCAGAGCACCGATGGCATAGGGATTACTTAAAGTGGTATGTGTGTGGAAAGAAAAAAAGGCTGAGAACCACTGGGTTAATGCCATTTCTTGTTCATTTACTCCTTAAACTTTCCCTGCTTGTTTACTTTGACCTTTTCTTACAAGTATGATTACTTTAACTACGGGTAAGATCAAAAGAGGGTAGGGAAGATTTACTAGGATGCTGCCAGGACTTGAGGAACTGAGTTACAGGAAAAGGTTAAACAGATCAGGACATTAGTCCCTACAGCATGGAAGAATGAGGGGTGATTTGATAGAGGTATACAAGAGTAGGCTTTTTACCACTGAGTTTAGGTGAGATTAAAAAACTAAAGGACATGGATAAGGGTGAAAGGGAAAAGTAGAGGGGAAAATTGTGGGGAATTTATTCCTATTCAAATTTTTTGAAAGAGCAATAAGCAGGTGAGATAAAGGCAATGCAGTTGATGTTGTGTCTTTGGATTTTCAGAAGACCTTGGACAAGGTGTTACACATGCTGCTATGTAGCAAGAGCATACAGGTTAACAGTATAATGTGGGTAGAACATTGCCTGATTGGCAGAGAGCAGAGAGTTGGAATACAGGGATCCTATTCTAGTTAGCTACCAGTTGCAAGTGGTGTTCCACGGGGGTCAGTGTTGGGACCGTTTCTTTTTATGCTGTATATTAATGGTTTGGATTATGGAATGAATGGGTTTGTGGCCAAGTTTATGGATGATATGAGGTAGGTGGAGGAACAGGTAGTGTTGAGGGAACATGGAGCCTTAGACAGGTCAGGAGAAAGGAGTAAAAAAAATGGCAAATTAAATATAATGTAGGAAAGTGCACAGTCATGCACATTGTTAGAAATTAAAAAATGGGCAGATTATATTTTTTTAAATAGGGAGAAAATTGAAAATACACAGATGCAAAGGGACCTGGGAGTCCTCGTGCAGGATAGCCTGGTGTGATGGATTATATCATATTTTATATTGTATATAGATATGTTTTTGAAGGAGATAGACTGTGGGGGTTTAGTGTAGGTCACAAAAAAATACAAACACTTCATAACAGATCTCATTTAAAATGCCAGAGCTCTGCTCAAACCAGACAGTCCAGGCTCCAGGTGCCTTTGCAAATACTTTGAAGAGTGCCGATAAAGACTTCACAAGTAGGTGTTAATTGGACATGCTGTGGAGTAATGGATCATTGTTTTGAAAGGAAAAGATGGACAGACTCAGAAGATTAGGTCCGGTGCCATAATCTGTCTTAATGCAGTTTGCTGTTCTAAGAGGTTCATGTGGTTTTGCAAGCAGAAAGGGAGAGGTGACCAAACAGGCTTAGGGAGAGAGAGAGAAAGAGAGAGAGAGAGAGAGAGAGAGATTGTTTATGCAATCATTACAAGCTGGCCATTTGTTTAAAACCCCATTTTGAAGATGGGTTGTGAGCCTATTGGGGATTTTTGTGGTCCATGCAGGAAGAAATAGCTGGATAGAGTGTTTCACTTGAAATAAGGGAAACAGAAAGGAACTCTGTAGTGACCTGCAGAAGAAGGGGTTATCATTTGGAGAGCACTGATGAGGCGAGTTTCTTCGGCAAGGCACTGAAGTGGTTGATCGGAGTGAATCAGTTGGTGTGTGTCCAATGAGCCATGAATCTCTCTCTAAAAACTGACAAGCACCTTCCTGAGTGGTAACCCAATTACTTTTAAATACCAGAACTTGGTGAAAATTCAGTATAAGAATTGCCTGAGTGAGAAATGAGATTGGACTATGAATCAAATAACTTTTCTGAACTTATACACACATTACATACACATCTTTTATTGATAGTTCTATTAAGCATACTATGACATCATCTGCAAATAGACTGATTTTATATTCCTTTTATTGCTTTTATTTTCTGTTCTTATCAGTTCTGCCAAGGGTTCTATAGCTAAAGCAAACAGTGAGGGAGACGGTGGACATCCCTGCCAAGTTGACCTTGGTTCGATTATATATCCATTTACTGTCACCTTCACCAATGGTCCCTTATATAATGCTTTAATCCAATTAATATATTTCTCTGGTAGGTTGAACCGCTGTAATACTTTAAATAAATAATTCCATTCTACCCTGTCAACGGCTTTCTCTGCGTCAAAAGCAACCGCCACTGTTGGAGTCTTCTTTCCTTGTACTGCATGGATTAAGTTAATGAACTTAGAGATATTGTCCATTGTTTGTCTTTTCTTAATAAATCCAGTTTCATCAAGTTTTACTATTTTTGGTACACAGACAGCCAATCTGTTTGCTCATAGTTTTGCTATTATCTGATTCCACCTGCAATGAATTTGCCCATCGTTATTGAATGAAGATCTACCGGGACCAATGCCTGAAGAGGGCGCACAAAATCAGTGAATCGGTGCGGACTCGAAAGGCCAACATGGCCTGTTTCTGCTCCATAAATGGTTATATGGTTATATGGTTATATGGGCTTAGAATTAGGAGGAGGTTAACTTCGGTTAAGTTAAAGATCCTTTCAGATGGCCTGAACACCCCAGTGTAAAGTCACATAATCTCCCCACTTGTGGCTAAAGACATACTCACCTGAATGCAGCAGAAGCACCCCCGAGGTACCCATGCCAACCCTCCGCCAGGAGGTATAATCAGTGGAGCACCGTGCTCCGCCAACACACCTGAACATACAGCTGTGAAAGCGGCTGCTTGGGGGTGGGCTGATGACTCCATCAGCCGGCGACTCAACTCCCTGCTACCTGACAGCTGTCCCCTGACCCCGCTATCTGACAGCCTTCTCCCGCCCCACTACCTGACAGACCCCGCCCCACTGGGGAGGAAAGATCAGAAGGGGTTGTCGGTCCATGGGCGGCCGTTGGGGCTGGAGGTGGCTGGTGGGGGATGTCGGGCAAGGTGGCCAGCAGTGGACGTTGGGGCAGGGCGGCCAGCAGGGAACATCAGGGTAGGAGCTGCTGGTGGGGGATGGCCGGTGTGGGCCGTCACAGCCCGGCTGGCCGTTCTTGCACCGGGGCTGCTCTCTGTGACTCAAAATGCAATGGGGTCTTCCCTACCCATAATACCCCATGCAGCTGGAACTGTTGTGGGGAACACAGAGCAGTTCCACCTGTGTGGGGGATTATGGGTAGGGAAGATGGCCATTGCTATGCCGCATATTTATGATGGATGGTACTGCGGCATCAGATTCCCCGCCTCCATCAGATCCAAGGGGTGCTATGAGACGACTCTGGATACGAATGGGCTCTTTCAGGTGGACCAGGCAATGCTGCAGCAGCCCTTTTAGGGCCTTAAGTTAATAGGGCCTTAAGTTAATAGTAATAAGTTAAAGTTTGATCCTGTTTTTATGTTTAAAGAAAATTACAAATGACTTTTTTTTTTAAGTAACCATTTGTCTTGGTGAATTTCTATTGCTGCTGGGTTTTGGGATCCTCTGGGCCCGTAACAGAAGGTAAGCGTGCAGGTTGAGTCAGTGGTGAAGAAGGCAAATGTAATGCTGACATTCATTTCAAGAGGAATAGAATATCAGATCAGGAACATGATTCTGGGGCTTTGTAAGGGGCTGGTGAGACCTCACTTGGAGAATTGTGACCAGTTTTGGGCTCCTCGTTTAAGAAAGGATGTATTGACATTGGATAGGGTTCAGAGGACGTTCCCAGGATGATTCCGGTGTCATGTACCAGACAGCAATGATAAAGATTAGCCCAGATGGTCTTATATTTAAAATAATTAATCAACAATTATATAACACCTAATCTAAATTAACTAACTAAATGTAACTAAATTTATATATAATTATCTAACTTTAACTATGCGTGAATATACTGGTGTGTGTGTGGAATATCCCAACCCACTACACCTCAAGGCTCAATTCATGAAAGGAAGTTCCAAGTTCAAAGTTCAGAAATTCGGTGATGACATGTGGTCTTGAGATCGATATGACACACAGGCTTTAGATGGTTGAGACACACAGGCTTTAAATAGTTGAGATACGTACATAGATGGAAGGAGCAGTTCATGAAGTGGGTGAAAGAGACCGGAGGTGACAGTCGATTGATTAACTCATGAAAACCCCTGCTTTGATACTTCAGGGAAATGTCCTTTTTTTGATGAGGGCCTTCTTCAGCAATTAGAACCCTTTTTACGGGTCAGCCGAAGTGGAGTTCAGTATTTCTTCTGCCAACAGAGAACCCTTCTCGCGGGTCAGTCGAGTGGAGTGCAGTATTTCTTCTGCAACTTTAAAACCCTTTTCGGGGGTCAGTCAAAGTGGCTTCTCATCCCTCCATATTAACAGGAAGAACTCTGACAGCCTGTCGATAACCACACAATGAGGCCAAGTGGGTTTCTCAATCCCACAAAGGAGGTCAAGGGGATGTTTCTCTTCTGCTGCCTTCTTAAAATAGCCTCTCAAACTAAATGTGCACTGTCTTTTTAAGAAGGTACAGAAGCCTGAATTTCAACACCTCCAGATTCAAGATTCAGTTTTTGTCCAACAACTAAAAGGCCCTTGAACCATCCTAACCTTGACCACACTCAGCAACTACCAAAAGATTTGTCTGCACTATTTTTTTCTTCTAGTACTAACTGTAACTGTAAATATTCATTATACTGCCATTTTTATTATCTCCTCGTCTATCTTGCATTTGTGGTCATTTATACCATTGCAGTTGGCATATCTACTCTATTTGTGTGGCTACAGAAACTCACATTGAACTTTGACCCTTTTTAAGTCAGAGATTAGGTTAATTTATTTTTCTCTCATCAGTCTTTGGAATTTGCTCCTCAAAGGGCAGTGGGCGAAGAACCTTTGAATATCTGTAGGCAGAGAATGATAGATACAGAGAGATGGGTAGATAGACAGACAGACAGACTGATATATGGGTAGATACAGATAGATAGATAGATGGATGGATGAATAGATGGATGGATGTTAAATAGATAGATGGATGGATGGATGGATGGATAGATGGATGGATGATAGATAGGTGGATGAATCAATGGATGGATGGATGGATGGATGGATCGATCGATGATAGATAGATAGATGGATGGATGGATAGATGGATTGATGGATGGATGATCGATAAATGGATGGATGGATAGATAGATAGATAGATAGATGGCTGGATGGATGAATGGATGGATCGATGGATCGATGATAGATAGATAGATAGATGGATGGATGGATAGATGGATCGATGGATGGATGATCGATAGATGGATGGATGGATAGATACATAGATAGATAGATGGATGGATGGATGGATGGATAGATGGATCGATTGATAGATGATCGATAGATGGATGGATGGATGGATAAATACATAGATGGATGGATGGATGGATGGATGATATATAGATAGATATAAATAAATATATTTGCAGCAATTTCGCAGATCACTGCAGCAGATGTCAGTGGTTTTCTCTTGTTCCTTTTTTAAATATTTTTCTCCATTTCCTCTATTTCAAAATCACCTTCAACCCAAAGCAGGAAAGCATTGCCATAAGTTCTCTGTGATTAGTCATTATTGTACCACCCTCTACCACCATTTCCAACAATGCAATTCAGACACCCACCACTGTCTGTGTGTCTCTCATGTCTTCCCTCAACTTTTCTCCACTCACCTTAAAGGAAAGTTCAGGGGAGATGTCAGAGGTCACTGAGTGGTGAGTGCCTGGAACAGATACCCTTTGGCATTTGCTATTGTTGCTCCAGGTAAAAAAAAAGGTGCTGCCTATCCATCCTATCACAGCCCCTCATAATCTTACACACAGTGGAACCTCGTTATAACATGATAATTTGGGTCCAAAAAAAATCGCGTCACAAAAAAAGCGCGGTCACTCTAAATTGCGATTTCAGTAAATGGTTGTAGTTACAGTCAAAATTTGAACACAAATTAATTTTTAGTAAGCAGACCGTTCCCGCTCCTGGTGGCAGCCCGACGTCCCCAGTTCTGGCAGCAGACTGACATTCCTGCTCCCCACTGCGACCTGACATCCCTGCTCCCCACGGCAGCCTGCTCTCGCTGATCCCAGCAGCAGCCCAACGTCCCTACTCCCCACGGCAGCCCGACGCCCGAGTCCAATGTCTCATTGCGTTAAATCCAGATTCGTGTTAAACCGGGTTGGGTTAAATCGGGGTTCCGCTGTACATCTATTAAGTCACCTCTCATACTTCATCACTCCAAATAGAAAAGCCCTGGCTCCTTCAACCTTGCTTCATAATACACATTTTCCAATCCAGACAACATACTGGTACAAACACCATGCTGTAGAAACTCAGCTGGTCAAACAGGGTACTCGATGTAGCAAAGATAAAGATACATAACCAACATTTCGGGCTTGAACCCTTCATCAAAGCATGAGCAAAATGTAGTCAGGTGCCCAAACAAAATGGGGAGGGGGGTAGGGGCGGAGGTAGGAGCATGGTCCCACAGGCAGGAAGTAATAGGTGGATACGGGAGGGAGGGAACATCAGCAAACAGGGTGAGGGGGGAATTGCTCTGTGAATGGAGAGGGAAAGGAGTGGAGAGCCGGCGGAAAGAAGACAGAGGGAGGGGGAAGAGTGGGAGAACAGGGAGTGGGCTAGCAAAAACCAGAAAAGTTAATATTAATGGCATCATTCCCCCCTCCCCAATCTCTTGGTTTGCTTGTGTCCCCTCTCTCCCTTATCCACCTATTAGCTCCTGCCAGTGGGACAGTGCTCCTCCCCCTGCCCCTCCCTGCACCACCATTTTGGTCGGGTGCCTGCCTCCATTTTGCTCATACCTTGATGAAATGCTCAAGCCCAAAACTTTGGTGATAGATCTTTACCTTTGCAACATAAAGTGCACTGTTTGACTTTCCGCGTTTCTCCTGTGTTGTGTTTTTATTTTCAGTCACAGTGACTGTAGACTTTCGTGCTTTACTCAACTTCCTGGTAAATCTCCTCTGCACCCTCTCTAAAAGTATCTACATCCATATTGCGATGAGGCAACCAGAACTGAACACAATATGAGACTGATCTTTAATCATGAAACCATAAGTGCCTGTGGGCCAAGGGCTGGTGTCGGTGGGTACTTGTGATCAGCAGTAATACAAAGGACCTAAGCTGCCCTTTGTCACTCGATTTGCTGTTAACGCACTTGACGCTGACATACAGTTAGACAGCATTGAATCATGTGGTAAGGCCTGATATAAATGCACGCCTGTGACCCTCCCCTTAAAAGTGACCCACAAAGATAAAGAGAAGAGTTGTGCTTGCAATAACAGCCATTATTGCAGACAGATCATACACAGGGGGCACACTTGGTAATGCTATCTTTCCTAATTAGCAAAATTAGGCCAAATATAGGCTCACACTAATTAAAAGTGATTATGAAATTTATGGATCCTAACTTTTTTAATTAGAATATGTCCTAAAGCAAGAATTTTTTATTGGAAAAAGGAGGCTTGTTGCAACTAGTGGAGTACAGAACTCGCAGAATGTGCCTTCGTGCCAATTTGTGTTCAGCTGAGGACAGATTTGTGCTGCAAACTTAATCCCGCTTGTATGAACAGTGGCCCAAGTTACATCATGAGCAATTTTTACACTGTTAATGAGAGAAAGAGAGAGAGAGAGAGAGAGAGAGAGAGAGAGAGAGAGAGAAAGAGAGAGGGGGAGAGAGAGTTAGAAAGAGTGGGGGAGAGAGAAAGAGGAGAGAAAGAGTTAGAAAGAGAGGGAGAGATAGAAAGAGGAGAGAGAGAGAGGGAAGAGAGAAAGAGGGAGAGAGGGAGAAAGAGAGGGGTAGAGAGAGGGGGAGAGAAAGAGGGAGAGAGAGGGAGAAAGAGAGGGGGAGAGAGAGGGAGAAAGAGAGGGGAGAGAGATAAAGAGGGGAGGAGGAGAGAGAAAGAGGGAGAGAGAGGGAGAAAGAGAGGGGGAGAGAGAGGGAGAAAGAGGGGGGAGAGAGAGGGAGAAAGAGAGGGGGAGAGCGAGGGAGAAAGAGAGGGGAGAGAGATAAAGAGGGGAGGAGGAGAGAGAAAGAGGGAGAGAGAGGGAGAAAGAGAGGGGGAGAGGGGGGCGGAGAGAAGCCTCTTAATGTCTTGCTGATGAAACTTGCCCCATCAGGGTTCTCCAGATGAAAACCTCTTTCTTTCAGACTACCACAGAGTTCCTTTCTGTTCCACTTATTCCAAGGGAAACATCAGACAGATAGCACTTCCAGCCATCCGCCGCTCTGGAGCTTCTGTTTCAGTTCCAACAAGCTTCTCCTAGCATGTTACAGCTTTTTTTGTGTCACACACAAAGACTCCCTTCTGTCTATCTGTCTCTCTCTATCTGAGATTCAAACTGCCAGCAGCATGTCCTTCTCTCTCTCATTTGCAAAACCCCTGATTTTCTCCAGAAAACAATAGAAGTCAGTTTTCTGGTCCATATATTGTTTTAGGTAAACAATAATCTCTCAATGACATCTGAGTGAGCACATTGCAGAGAGGTCAAAAGGCTTGCAAAAAAGTCCAAAACAGACAACCTGGCTCTTGTTGTTCTTCCAAGACAATAGTCCATTAATTTCATGTCATCATTTTCCATTAGCACCTACTTGTGAAATGTGCATAGCATTCTCCATAGTTTCTGTAAGGTCACTGAATATGAATTATTCAGTATTTCAAATAAGATCTATTTTAAAGTGTGTGTATGTATGTAACCTACTCTAATTTTACCAATTTATCTCCCAAAAACATCCCCAAATATTCCATCACACCAGGGACAAGTCCATACATACGCTGCTCACACCACCTTTCTTCATGCACACCAGTCACTGTGAATAATTGTTATCACCTCTTTATATTTATTATCACTTTCATGATGCTATTTTTTAAATAAAGTACCTGGATGGAAATGGTTTAGAGGGATACGGCCAAATGTAGGCAGGTGGGATTACTGTGGGTTGGCATGGGGAAGTTGGGCTGAAGGGCCTCTTTCCACGCTGTAGGTTTCTATGTCCTATTTGGGTGCACCGGGAGTTGGAATTCCATCAATGTTGAAATCAAGGCCTTCTCTCTCTCTCTCTCTCTCTCTCTCTCTCTCTCTCTCTCTCTCTCTCTCTCTCTCTTCCCCACCCCCTTCCTCTCTCTCTTTCTATCTCCGTCTATCTCACTTTCACTCTCTCTGTTTCTCTCTCTCTCCCATTTTCTCTCTACTTCTCTTTGTATCTCTCTCTCTGCCCCTCTCTTTCTCAATCTCTCCCCTCTCTCTTCCCCCCCCTCTCTCTCTTTCTGCATATGTATGTCATACTTAGGTGTATGACAATAAACTCATCATTATTTGGACCTGTAAGCCAAGGTACCTCTTTTCAAAGCTCCACAGCTTTGTTCCTTAATACTCTCTTGGGCCCTACCTTACATGGTTTATGTCCTACCCTTTTTTGATGGAACAAGTGTTGGCTTGTTGAGAGTTTTGCTGGCAGTGGATGACCTCTTTGATTCTTGCCTATTTAATTGGTGGCGCATCACTCCTGATCCATCTCCTGGGAAATTTGGCCATGAATGTCTGATGATACATTCCATAGATCTCCCCCACTGGTGTAACATGAAAGGAAAGTTCACTAACTGGAATATATGGTATCAAGTGTTCACAGAGATGTTCTCCATTTGAAACATCGATGGAGGAATTGATAATAGAGCAGTAAACCATACACCAACCATTTGGTTACAATAATCCCAGAATTGATAATAGAGCAGTAAACCATACACCAACCCTTTGGTTACAATAATCCCATTTACCTGTATTTTGTCTGCAGCCTTCTACTCCTGGGCAGTTTAAACACTTGTCTAAATGATTCTTAAATGTTGTGATACTGACCTCCACGTCCCTCTTAATAAAGAGAACTTTCAACAAAGGAAGTGAATTTTGGCAGTGAAGAAGTTTTTCATTTATTAAATTAGGCATATTTCTGTGCACCAATTCCATCAATGTTGAAATCAAGGCCTTCTCTCTCTCTCTCTCTCTCTCTCTCTCTCTCTCTCTCTCTCTGTCTCTGTCTCTGTCTCTCTCTCTCTCTCTCTCACTCTCTCTCTCTCTCTCTGTCTCTCTCTCTCTTTGTTTCTCTCTCTCTTTGTTTCTCTCTCTCTTCCCCACCCCCCTTCCTCTCTCTCTTTCTATCTCCCTCTATCTCTCTTTCACTCTCTTTTTCTCTCTCCTATTTTCTCTCCTTCTCTCTGTATCTCTCTCTCTGCCCCTCTCTTTCTCACTCTCTCTCTCTCTCTCTCTCTCTCTCTCTGTCTCTGTCACTCTCTCTCTCTCTCTCTCTCACTCTCTCTCTCTCTCTGTCTCTCTCTCTCTTTGTTTCTCTCTCTCTTTGTTTCTCTCTCTCTTCCCCACCCCCCCTTCCTCTCTCTCTTTCTATCTCCCTCTATCTCTCTTTCACTCTCTTTTTCTCTCTCCTATTTTCTCTCCTTCTCTCTGTATCTCTCTCTCTGCCCCTCTCTTTCTCACTCTCTCTTCCCCTTTCTTTCTCTCTCTCTCTTTCTTTCTCTCTACCTCTCTCCCATTCCTTTTTCTCTGCCCCTCTCTTTCTCTCACTCTTCCCCCCTCTCTGTTTCTCTCTCTCTCTCCCCCTTCTCTTTCACTGTTTCTCTCTCTCTCTCTCTCTCACTCTCTCCAGGGTCAGAGCAAGGGGGAGGGGTCATCCACGGGCATTGCCCCCACAAACGAGGTGCTGTGCCCCCCTCATATGGTCGCTGCCATCCCTGGCGGTCAGACCTGCCCCACTCCCTCCTGTGTCAGTAGCGTATAGATTGATGCCCACTAGTGATTCTCCACCCACCCACGGCCGGGTCACTAGCATGTGTCAAGCGTCAGTACCGTCTAGTGACGTTTGACGCAGTAAAAAAGTGCTCTCTCGTGTACCACGTTGAAGGGGCGGATGGCGTCGCCATGCCATCCCCCCGCCCTGTTGACAGCTAGGTCCCTCCTAGCATCACACCCTCCCATCAACAGGTCCCTGCTAGCAACCCCCTCCTGTTGACAGGTCCCTGCTATCACCCATCCTGTTGAATGAGTCCCCCTCAAAATCACTAATACCCCCCTCTAACATACGTTCTGGTACTAACCTTGTCTGTCTCTCTCTATATTTTTCCCTTTCACATACCATATGCCATAGGTGCTCTGTGGTTAGTAAGGGATTACTTAAGGTGTTATATAAGTGGAAAGAAACAGTTTGAGAATGACTCCAACAGTCTCTTAAATTTAGGTTCTTGGGAGTCACTATCTCTGAAGATTTTTTTTGGACCCAACACACCAATGGCATCGTGAAGAAAGCACATCTGCCCCCCTACTTCCTCAGAAGTTGGCAGAGGTTTGGAATATCACCAGAAACCCTGGCAAATTTTTACAGACATGTGGTGGAAAGTGTGCTGACCAGCTGCATCACAGTCTGGTATGGGAGCACCAATACCCCTGAGCGTAAAGCCCTGCAAAAGGTAGCGTTCACAGCCCAGGACATCACATGCAAAACTCTCCCTGCTACTGAGTACATCTACAGGAAATGTTGGCATTGGAGGGCAACAGCAATCATCAAAGACCCTCACCGTCTAGGACATGCTCCGCTCTAGGTACTGCAAGACTCGCAACACCAGGTCCAGGAACAGCTGCTCCCCCTCCACAATCAGACTCCTCAACAACAAACTCAATCAGGGATTCATTTGAAGACTCGTACTTGTGCACTTTTTGATGTTCTTTTTTTATTCTCTCCATATTGCACAGTCAGTTTGTTTATGTTTGTTATCTATTTACAGTTATTTATTTGTTTACATGTTTTACAGTTTAATTTTTGAACTAACTACTAGCGGTAATTCTGCCTTCAGGAACTCAGGAAAAAAGAATTTCAGGGTTGGATGTGATGTCATGTATGTACTCCGACAATGAACCTAAAATCTGAAAATCTGAGTCTGACTTCTTTGTATGAAAACCCTACTCCTTACAACCCCCCTGTACTGGCTCCCAAGCACCTTAAAACAATGCCCGTTTGTGCTAGCCACTTCAGACATGGGAAGAAAGCCTCTGGCCATCCATATGATCGTCATCTTGTACACCCCTATCAGGTCACCCCTCATCCTCTGTTTCTCCAAGGAGAAAGGGCTGAGTTCATTCAACCTATCCTCGTAATGCAAGCTCTCCAATCCAGGCAACATCACCCTCACACCAGCATCCACACCGTTCGTGTAGTGGAGAGACCACAACTCAGCAGAATGTTCTAGAAAGTGGCGAATGCAGTTTAGAACATTACACAAGCTTCCCTCCCATCCATGGACCCTATCTACATCTCCCTCTACTGAGGAAAGGACGCCAACATACTTTAGGACGCCACACACTTTCTTGCCAGTGAGGAGAACTCTTCCACCCTTTCCATTGAGGATTTTGCCCAAGAGCGTGAAATGGGTGGCACAGTTAGTGCATCGCTGTCACAGCACCCAGAGTCCGGAGAACCGTGTTCAAACCTGCCGCTGTCTCTAAGGATTTCTCCTTGTGACCTACATGGGTTTTCTCCAGGTGCTCCTGTTTCCTCCCACCCTTAAAAGAAAATTGTTTGGGGGTGTAGGTTAAAGGGGTGTAAATTGGGCGGCATAGTCTAGAGAGGCTGAATTGGTTTGTAACAGTGGTATATGTCTAAAAGTTTTAAAAAATTTAAAAATTCCTACCACCATTCAAATTGTATAGGGTTGAGAGGTTAATTGGGTGGCACAGGTTTCATGAGGTAAATTAAGACAATGTCCATAAGATAAAGGAGCAGAAGCAGACCATTTGACCCATCGAGTCCATCCTAATATTCCAGCATCAGCTGCTCCATTCTCCCACTCACCTCCACTCTCCTGCCTCCCCATAACCCTTGAGACCCTGACTATTCAGATATCAATCAAACTCTGCCATAATACACTCAAGGACTTGACTTTCACTGCTGCCTGTGGTAGCAAATTCCAGAGGTTCACCACTCTCTTTCTAAAGAAATCCCTCCGCATTTCTCCTTCCAAATGGGTGCCCTTCAATCCTGAAGTTGTGCCCTCCTGCCCTTGACTCCCTGATCATGGGCAAGGTTCCCCTCCCCCCACATTTTTCTGAACTGCAAATTAAATTGCCCACCAACTGGTTTAGAGGCAGTGTCTTCCCTGTAGCCATTAGGCTCCTGAATGAACCATATTATAGGGGACAATCACCAACCTGGGATAGATAAAAGGGGGAAAATGAACTCCATTCCTCTCTCCTCAAATGCTGCTAAGCTTTGTGTGTTACCTGCATTTTACGTTTTGATTTCAGGTTTCTGGCATCTGCCACGTTTTTGCTTTTCCTTCAAAGATGGTGCTGCATTGGGGGCCATCTGCTGGCGCAAGGGCCAGTGGAGGCAGCTGGTGAGCCGAGGTCTATTGAAACGAGTGAACTTTTCCATTTTATTTCAGAGAAATTTGGTTCTGTGGTTCTAAATGGAAATCATGGTTAAACATATTTTAAAAATCTGCAGATGCTGGGGTCAAGGGCATAACACACAAAAGTGCTGGAAAAGTGCTAGAGGCAAACGAGATTGTGCGAGGCCTAGATTGAAAAAAAAGTCTTATGAGGCAAGTGCCGGGACTTTGCTCTTTGGAGCACAGAAGAATGAGAGGAAACTTAATAGAGGTCCACAAGATTATGACAGGCATAGTGTGGACAACCATCACCTGTTTCCCAGGGCAGGAATAGCGAACACAAGAGGACATGTGTACAAAGTGAAGGGAGGGAAGTTTAGGGGAGATGTCAGGGGTAAGTTTTTTACACAGAGAGTTGTGGGTGCCTGGAATGCCTTGCCAGGGATGGTGGTGGAGGCTGAAACATTGGGGGCATTTAAGAGACTCTTGGACAGGCACGTGGATGGAAGGAAAATAGAGGGTTACAAGGTAGGGAGGGTTTAGTGCATTTTCTTAAAGGAATACATGGGTCGGTACAACATCCAGGGCCGAAGGGCCTGTTCTGTGCTGTAGTGTTCTATGTTCTAACCTCAGCAGGTCACGCAGCACCTATGGGAAGCAAAAAGCAACCAACGTTTCGGGTCTGAACATTTCGTCAGGAATCAGGACAATCAGGTCGGCATCTGAATAAAAAATTCTGACAGTGTGGGAAGAGGTGGGATCGAGGTAACTGTGAGAGTTAGTGGGTTTACTTCAATTTTTTTCATTTATACATACAGCACGGTAACAGGCCATTTCAGCCCATGAGTCCATGCAACCCAAATTACTCCGAATTAACCTACACCCCCGGTACATTTCGAATGCTGGGAGGAATCCCATGCAGACATGAGGAGAACATACAAACTACTTACAGACAGCATGGGAGTCAAACCCAGGTCCCGATCGCTGGGGCTGTAGCAATGCCAAACGTGCCGCCCTTATAGAAGAATGGTGGGAAGAGGTGCCATCGAGGTAACTGTGGGAGTTAGTCGATTTATAACAAGGGGGTTGCCTTAGCAAATATTGGTAACTTTTTACTGTTTGGTGTGGCACGGTTAGCGCAACGCTGTTACAGCGCCAACGATTGGGACCAGGGTTTGAATCCCACACTGTCTGTAAGGTGTTTGTATGTCTGCGTGGGTATTCCCCGGCGGGGGGTGGGGCTCCGGTTTCCTCCCACCGTTCGAAATGTACCGGGGCTGGAAATTGGGCAGCCCGGACTCATGGGCCAAAATGACCTGATTCCGTGCTGCATAAGTAAATTTTTTAAAAATTGCTTCTTGTCAATTCTGCGTTGATTGTTGAGTTTCTCCAGTACCTTGGTGCACTGCCCATGGAGACCGCAGGATTTCACTTGGGTCTCTGAGATGAATCTTGGCTGTGAAGTATCAGGTCAAAAGCAGGGCCTAATGATGACTGTATTGCACAAGGCTGTGAAATGGGTGCAAAGCATCAAGGAAGCACATTATGGAAAGCACTCCCTCTACATTTGGGAAAGGGGGGGGGGAGGGGTCCAATGCTATAGTCTGAATGTTTGCCTTCTTTGACAGAGGCCACTGTAGTTCCATATTCCACAAGTGAGATCAATACACATCTACCCCGTATTTATTTATAACAGGTGCATTTAAAGACATAAACAATGATAAGATCGAAGGAGGGAGGTTGTTTTCACTGGCAGGTGAGACCAGAACTACGTAAGGAACATAGCCTCAAGATCCAGGAGAGAAGATTTAGGATAGAGGTGAGGAGGAACTGGTTCTCCCAGAGAGTAGTGAGTTCTCAGCCCAAGGAAGGAGTACAGGTTGCCTCATAGAGTGTACAAGGCACAGTTAGACAGAATTTTGCTGAATAGGGGAATGAAGGATTATGGTGCTCAAGCCATATGAAGAATTATCTTATAGAATGATGGAGCAGGCTCGATAAGGCAGATAAGACCTTGTCTATAAGAACATAAGACATAGGAGCATAAATAGGCTATTCAGCCCATCAAGTCTGTCCCGCCATTTAATCACGAGCTTATCCATTTTGCCACTCAGCTTCACTGCCCGGCCTTCTCCCCATAACCTTTGATGCCTTAGCTAATCAACAACCTATCAAGTTCTGACACATACTCCTTTTTTTTCCAATGTTCTTACGCAATACTCAAAAGTACGGGAGAAACTCATCAGGCCGCGTAGCGTCTATAGGAGACAGAGGGTAACCAACATTTCGGGCCTGAGCCCTTTGTCGGGGTGAGAGCAAAAGGCAGGCAGGCGCTTGAATTAAAAGGGATGGCACGGTTAGTGCAGCATTTAGTGCAATGCCTTTACAGCGCCAGCGATCGGAACTGGGGTTCGAATCCGGCGCTGTCTGCAGGAAGTTTGTACATTCTACCCATATCTGCGTGGGTTTCCCGCCGGGTTTCCTCCCATCATTCGAAACGCACTGGGGGCGTAAGCTAATTGGGTGAATTGGGTGGCATGGACGTGTAGGCTGAAATGGCCTGTTACAGTGCTGTATGTCTAAATTTAAATTTAATTGAAAAGGAGAGGAGGAGGGAGCAGGTGAAGGAACACAGGCAAGAGGTCATAGGTGGATATGGATGGGAGGGAAGAAGAGAAGAAAGCTGAGGTGATACAGCAAAGGGATGGCTCTCTGAATGGAGAGGAAGAGAAGGGGGTGGGGAGCTGGAGGAAAGGAGACAGAGAGAGAGAGAAAGAGAGAAACTAGGAGGACTGGAACCGGAGCTGGAATCTGCGTGGGAACTTTTGATCACACCCTAATGAAGCGCCCAGGCCCAAAACGTCGGTTACCCTTTGCTGCATGACCTGTCGGGTTTCTCCACTACTTTGATGTATTCCTGTGTCTGCAGACTTTCCTGTTTAACTCCAAAGCTCTCATGTTCTTATTCCTCAATTCCTGTTTTATCCCCTCCATTAGCAGGGAATGGATGGAAGGTGAAATATTCAAACTCTTCAAGCTGCCTTCATTATTCTGAACTTTTCTGCCTCCTCACAGCCTTTCTTACATCCCAATTTCCTTTGTCACTGACTGACAGCCGACATTCACGATCTCGTGGATGGTAGTCAGGAGCGTGAGATGTCTATCTGGTTAGACAAATGCCTCAAAATGTCAATGTTTGAATATTTTCCCACTATCGGCCTTTTAAGATTATCTCTATTCTTTTTGCCCTGGCCTGTCTCTCCCTCTCTTTATTTCACTGTGCTGTTCTCTTTTATTCTGTTTTATATTTGGGAATCAATGGAAATAAATTGCTCTTTTTTTTTAATCGCTCAGCAAGACTGTTAACCCTGTTCTCTCTGCTGAATCCTGATCAGCCCAATTGTGTTCAAAGCACTGACGATTTGTGATCCCATCTTCCTCCCCACTGGCTTCCTTCCTGAGGCACGATTGGCGTGCACGGTTCCTAGAGCATTCCAGCACAGTACGGTCACTTCGGCCCACAATGTTGTGCTGACCTATGTAAATCTACTCAACAATCGAAACATTCCCTGCCTCACATCTATAACCCTCTATTTTTCTTGCACCCATGTGCCTGTCAAATAGTGTTTTAATTGTCCTATTGTACAGCCTCCATCGCCAGCAATACATTCCATCACTCCCTGTATGGAAAACACCACTGATGCCTCCCCTAAACATTTTTCCCCTCACATTGCACAGATGTCCTTTGGCAATTGCTACAGTTGTCCTCGCATAATGGTGCTGGTGGCCCACCCTGTCGACGTCTCTTCTTATTTTGTTGACCTCTATTAAGTCACCTCTCATCCTTCACTCTAATGAGAAAACCCCTAGCTCTGCTAAACTTGCCCATTAGACACTTTTTAATTTAGATGTACAGCACAGTAACAGGCTATTTCAGCCCATGAGCACGTGCTACCCAATTTACACCCCATTAACCTAAGTCCTCGGAACATTTCAAATGGCGGGAGGAAAGCAGAACCCCCCCCCCCCCCAGAGGAAACCCATGCAGACTCGGGGAGAACGTACGAACTCCTCACAGGCAGTGCTGGATTTGAACCCCAGTCCTGATTGCTGGTGCTGCACTGGCATTGCACTAAGTGCTACACCAACCACGCTACCCTCATGTACTCTAATCGAGGCATCATCCTGGTAAATCTCCTCTGCTCCCTCTCCAAAGTGTCCACATCCATCCTGTAATGAGGCAACCAGTATTGAACACAATATTCCACATGTTGTCTTACCAGAGTTTTATAGAGCCTCAACATTACCTCATGGCTCTTGAACTCAGTCCCCCTGTCTATGATCGCTTACTGAGACACCTCACCCAACCTCTAAGTCAGAACCTAAGTACAAGAACAGGAATACTGCGATGGGAGCACAGTGGTACAGCTGACAGAGTCATTGCCTTGAAGCTCCAGGTATGCAGGTTCAATCCTCAACCCGGCTGCTGTCTATGTGGAGTTTGGATGTTAACCCCGTGGCCGCATGGGTTTCCACCAGGTGGTCCAATTGTTTCCCACATCCCAAAGATGTGCTGGTTGGTAGTTTAATCACCTTCAGTGTGTAGAATCCAGGTGGGAGAAGTTGATCGGAATCTGGGGAGAATTTCATAGAATTACATTCCTTAATATCTAATTGGGGAAGTTCAGAATAAGGTGTCATAGTCCAAGGATAAAGGATAAATAGTTTACTATTTTGGACTGAGATGAGGGGAGACATCTATACTAAAAAAAATAGATAGGTGCAGGAGAAGGCCATTCAGCCCTTCAAACTACACCACCATTCAAGACGATCATTGTTGATCATATCTCCATGGCTCTTGAGCTCTTCAGTCATAAGGATCACATCCAACTTGCTTTTGAATACTTAGGTTTGCATTCCATTCTGGATGACCAATCGTATCTCGGAATGGCCGTATGTCGGAATTGGATTTTATCCCACAACAAGATACAGTGATACGGAAGGGTAAACTGACAGATTTCCTTCTCTGTCTCCGAATCCTTCTCATTTCTCTGTTGCTGTGGACCCTCGGCACCCTTGGAACAAGAATTTGATAAACGGGACACAAGGGGTTAAAATGCGATGGGGTTGGCCACCAATGCCAAACTCTCGCGAGAGGCTTTATTTTTCAACAGTTCGGCCCGATTTTCACCATAATCGCGTAAGTTTTATATTTGTTCTTTATTTGTTTTTCCAAATAAATTTTGGTCGTAGGTGCGGATGGACGAAAATCACATAGGTCGCAAGTCAGGGAATACCTGTATATCTAATGAACTGGCTCCTCAACATTCAGTGGCAGGGATTTTTCCCATGTTCATAACTGAGTGAAGGTTTATCTTCCATGTCGGTCCAAAATGGTTTCCCCCTTCTCCTTGATCTGTGACCCACTAGTTCTGGGCTTCCCCAATTCTTCCTGCATCTAACCTGCCGAGTCCTGTCAGAATTTTACAGGTCTCTGTGAGATCCCATCTTATTCTTCTAAATTCTAATGAGTAGAACCCTCGCCTTTTTCCTGCTATCTGTCCTGTCACCCCATGAATCAGAGAACCTTCACGGTATCCACTCAATATCAACGTGTTCTTATTTCAGAGACTGAGAAGTTGTTTAAGTCATTAGCTTAGTAATTCAAAGTAAACAAACCAGTATCTGCAAATGTCACCATGACTCTGTAGGTTGCTATAAAATCTCCCCTGGTTCACCAAAGTGTGACAGAGTATGTGGATATGTGTTTTAGAGATATATTGAGAAAAAGTTGCTGGAGTAGGTCACATACAAACAATTTAAAACAGATCTTATTTGAAATAATGGAGCTCTGCTGCATGTTAGACATTTCAGGGCCTCAGAGCTTTTGCAAGAGCTTTGAAAAGTGATCAAGAGACTTCACTAATGGATTGCTGTTTACAAAAGGCAAGAGATGAAAGTGCTTGTCAGGGCCGCTACCGTCTGGAAGAAGCTTGCTGGTCTAAGAGGGTCATGTGGTTTTGCAAGCAGAGCGGTTCAATCAGGCTTTCTCTCAGAGAGAGAGAGAGAGACACACACACACACAGATCACTTCTACAGTGTTACAGCCAGCAGACAGCAGCTGGGACTGGAAGAGGACAAGCTTGCAGGCTTGTAGAATGCCCCATTTTGGAAAATGGCCTGGTAAAAGTGGTTCATGCAAGAGGAGAGGACTGGTTGACTAATGTTTCACTTGGAATAAGAGAAATATAAAGGACCTCTGTGGTGTCCTCAAAGTAAGAGGTTATCATCTGGAGAACCCTGATGGGGCAAGTTTCGTCAGCAAGACACTGAAGTGGCTGATGGAAGGACATCAGTTGTGGATGTCCTGGAACACCAAATCTCTCTCTAAAACTGACAAGAACCGTCCTGAGCAGTAACCATTTACCTTTCAAGCACCAAAACCTAGTGAACTTTATACATGTTAAATTCTGTGCACAGTATAAGAATTGCCCGCAACCAGTGAACTTGGAGGAATGAGAAGCGAGATTGGATTGTGAGCCAAAGAACTTTTCTGAAGTTACACACACATTACATACACGTGCACTTAGAATTAGAAGGGGGTTAAGTTAGTTTAGTTAAGTCAATAGCGATAAGTTAAAGTGTGATTCTATTTTCATGGTTAAAGATAATTAAAAGCAATATTTGTTTAAGTTACCATTTGTCTTGGTGAATATTTATTACTGTTGGGTTTATGGGTCCTCTGGGCTCATAACAAAAGCCCTTCAAAGATAAATGATCTCTGAGGCAAGAATCCTAAGGGACAGGGCGAGAACAGTGTGTACTTCTTTGCCAACAAAAAAAAGGCTGCAGTAAACTAAATACACAAATAAAATTATTCTAGTGAACCTTCGCAATACCTCCCTACTACAATGATGTCCTTCTTTGGATTACAAGGCCAAAATTACACACAACACTCAGCGTGTGGCCTCAACAAGACTCTATTCAACTTCCACTGCCAGACTGAGACCACCCACAAATTGGAGGAACAACACCTCATCTTCCGCCCGGCCACCCTCCAACGAGATGGCGTTAACTTCGACTTCTCTGCTTTCCATTAAACTCCAACTGCACCCACCTCCTTCTTCTTTCCCCTATCATGTTTCCCCCAGCTCCATCCGTCTCTCTCGCTCTACCCTTTTTCCCTCTGTCTCCTTTCGCACAACCAAAGTCAATTCTCACCTCTCCTCTGATCATATCCAATTAGCACCTTTTGTGGGTATGGACCCCTCTCCTTGCCAGTCTTCAGCCTTTATTCTGACACCTTCCGTTCTTTGCTTATACCCTGAAGAAGGGGTTAGGCCTAAAACATTGGTAATATATCTTTACTTCCTACGGACACTGAAAGACTGGTTGAGTTCCTCCAGCGTTTCTGTGTGTTTTGCTACAATAACAGCATCTCCAAACATCTGTGTTTCACTCTATACAACTGCAGTCAGACCTCCCTGCTTCTATATTCAAAATGTCTCACTATAAAGGGAAAGATGCCACCTCCTTCTGTACTTGCATTCTGATGTTCAGTGACACTCTGGTCTCGTCTCTGGTCTCGTCTCACCTCCCCTTTTCCTAATTTCATCCCTATTCAGATAATAATCTACACTGCTATTATTGCTACCATGGGGGATAACCTCACATTTATCAATATTATACTGTATTTGCTGTTCATTTGCACTCGCTCTGAATTTGACCAAGTCACCCTGTAGCCTCTTGAAACCTTCCTCACAGCTCGTCAAGTTGGTTGTCATCTGATTGTACAAATACAACCTGACGAACGGTCCTCAGTGCAAAAACATGCAGACACACAACCAGACATATCACACATACATATGCAGGACAAGTATTAGTTCTCTACAAATATTGCTTTGTACAAATGAGAGTTTCAGATGGTTCGTGTGAGCAGTTCCTTTGGTCGTTCAGCATTCTCACTGGCCGTGGGAAGAAGCTATACCTCATCCTGGTGGCGCTGGTTCTGATACTCCTGTATCTCTTTCCCGATGGGAGTAGCTGAAATATGTTGTGTGTAGGGTGGGAGGAATCCTCAATGATTTTGCACGCCTCTTCAGATTACTCTCCCAGTAGATGACGCTGATGGGGGGAGGGAGGGCACTGGGTCACACTGCCTCTCAGCCCAATGTCATAAAGTTGTGAACTCGTGGAACTCTCTGCCACAGAGAGTTGCTGAGGCCAGTTCATTAGGGATGATGTTTCTAAAGGGAGGTAAAACATTAAAGTCTGTAGTCACTGAGATTAAAGTAAAAACACAACGCTGGAGAAATTCAGTGCTCAATTTTACATTCAAATGGGAGCTGGATATGACCCTACTGGCTAACGGCATCAGGGGGTGTGGAGAGAAAGCAGGGATAGGATACTGAAGTCACATGATCAGCCATGATCCAATTAAATGATGGTACTGCTTGAAGGGCTGAATGGCCTTTTCAGGAATCCATGTTCTAGGAATCGATTAATTTATGTGGAATTAATTCGTGTTGGTTGGCACAGAACAAGTGGACTGAAGGATTTGTTCCTGTGCCGTGTGACTTTTTACCTCTGAAGCTACTTTAAAAAAAAATTAAGTCAAGTTTATTATCATCTGATTACATGAAAAAGCGTTCTCCGGTCCTCGACAATACATGTGGCAGGGAAAGTATTCATACTTGCAGGGAAAATTTCTGCTGAAGCAGGACATTAAGATCTCAGCCCAGTCTATTCCTGGAACTGTGTAGACCAGAGGAACTCATATCTCCATTGGCTGTTCAGGGGTCCAGCAAGAATTTTGGGTTGCCTTCCTGGAAATTGCCCTAGGGACCTGCTAACAAACCACACGCCACTCTACTAGAATCATTCTCTCTTCAGATCTTAATCGTCTCTGTGATGCTCTATCAGATCCAGTCAATGGCACTGGTGATAAAGGCCAGATTTTCAACAGCGGAGGCTTTTGCATTGTTAATGAGCTGATGTACTGTGCTGGGGCTCTGTGCATCTGGCACTCCACACTGGACTCTCAATCCCTCTCATTTCTCAAAGATGACAGCTCTGTCCCCATTGCTTCTTTCAAAGCAATCAAACAGAGGGAAAATTAATCGTCAGGCTTCCAACGTGCTACTCACCTTGAAAAGTCCAGATTCTGAGATCCTGGAACTCATTCATGACACTGTTAACTTCTGTTGTGCTCAGAAGTCTCCATTATATATCACAGAGCCAGGCCAATCTGAATTCATTCAAATTCCAGACATAATCTGAAGCATCATTTCCCTACATTGAGAAATGTCTGACTGCACAGAAATGCTGGAGGAACTCAGCCCGTCTTGTGGAGTCCAATAGGCAGTAAAAACATGCTACTGATGTTTCAGATCTGAGCCCCTCTTTATATTTATTCCTTCTATGAATACTGCGAGACCTGCTGAGTTCTTCCAACATTTCTGCGTGTTTACTACAAACACAGAGTCTGCAGACTTTCACGTTTCACTCAGATCTCTAATGCATCCAGCTAAGCACGGAAGGCTGAAGTCCAGCACCTCGAGATTCAAGAACAGTTCCTTTCATTTTAATTTGGAGATGCAGCATGCTAACAGGTTCTTCCAGCTTAAGAGCTTGCACTGCCCAAGTACACCCATGTGACCAATCAACCCCATATACATGGGAGGAATCCAGAGCACACAGAGAAAGCCCACGTGGCAACGAGGAGATCATACAAACTCCTGACAGATAGTGCCAGACAGTCAAACAGCTATCAGGCCACTGATCTGTCCCATATAACCTGAACTACAACACTACACCAGACCACCACATTTCCGTCTGTCCCACTGACAGAACACGCTGTGGGTATGTATTTATTATTATTTATTTTCTTTTATTGTCTTTCAATTTATTTAATTATTTTTCTCTGTGGTCTTAGAGCCAGAAAACATGATGGCACAGAAATAGGCCCTTCAGCCTAGATAGTCAGTGTCAGGCTATTATTCGGCCTGGTTCCAGTGGCCTGTACCTGCATCATAACCCTCCATAGCCTTTCTGGCCTACTTGGTTCGGCTGGGAGTCAGAGGAGGAGCTTGGAGAGAGTCGGGCCGTGAGTCAGAGGAGGAGGAGCTTGCTGAAAGTGAGTCCGAGGAGGAGGAGCTTGCGGAAAGTGTGCACTCAGCGTCACATGGAGAGCACTCAGCGGCGCAAGGACAATTTCTTCCCCACTGCCATCTGATTCCTGAATGATCAATGAACCAAAGACACTGCCTCACTTTAACTTTTCGTGCACTGTTTTTATTGATTGTTGTAAGGTGTTTTATATGAACGTTTGCTCTGTGATTGCTGCCGCAAAACAATGAATTCCGTGACTATATTTTTCGTGACAGTAACTTCTGATTCTGATTCTGTTCTACTGCCCTGCTCAGCGCCCACTGTTTACCATATATGTCCTAGCCTGGTTAGTCTTAGTTTACTCCCTTAGTGTACTTTACATCACGGAGAAGCTGCGTCAAGTAAGACTTTCATTGCATCTGTATATTGGACTTATGCAAATGACAATAGACTCTGATTCCTTCCCTCCTTCCTTCCTACCTACCTTCCTACAGCCAGACCTCTTACGCAGTTTGCTCTTTGAATGCCGAAGGCACTCAGTAAACAAAAGACCTACCTTAACTCTCAGTGAAAAGTCGAGAAAGGGGAGCATTGAGAGTAGTGCTGGCCGTGCCCCCTGACCTTCTGACATCACCGCTCCTCGCGTCCACGCTTGAAACCCAGCAAGCTCTCCTCTCCAGCTTTCAGCTCACAAGAACAGGAGCTGGCCATTCAGCTTCTCGAGCCTTTCTTGGTCAATCTGACCTCCATCTTGACTATCTGCTTCCCTGTAACTTGACATGCCCGCAATCCAAATCTCTCTCTCTCTCTCAGCTACAAGCTGATCGATCATTCACTCTGAAGAAAATGGGATCAGCATAACTAAGGCAAGGAAGCAGGCCATTTGGTCCATGTTCCGTCCACCAAGCACCAATTCACGTCAACTCCATGTCCCTGTCCCTACACGCATCAACTCGACCATTCACTGATGAAGTAGGAGAAATTTACACCAGCCAATTAGCCCATCAACCTGCACGTCCTTGGGATGCAAGAGGAAGGATTTCTTTGCTATTTCTGCAGGCTCCAACTTGAAGCCAACTCTTCTCCCTCCCCACTTTCTGCTTTCCACATGGATCTCTGTAATGTCCTCATCCGCTCACCCCTTTCCACTCACCCCTCCTCCCCTGTATCCTGGAACAGTGCTCCCCCCCCCCCCCAACCACCATCCAATGACCAAGGCAGCCCTTCGAAATGAGGCAGAAGTCTACCTGAACCTCTTCCAATGACCTGCACCTGGTGCTTGTGATGTGACCTACTCTGCGAGGGTGAAGCCACGCGTAGACTTGACGTAGATTTTAGAACGTAGAATCCTACAAACACAGCTGGCCCTTCCACCATGGATTTAATGCCAATGAGCACTTTTCATGTCATGTGTAAACATGAATGGGAAATATAAAAATCACTCATTGCTTTGACGAAATTTCACCTCAAGATGACAGCTCAAAAGCCGTAAATCATTTTGGGCAGTCTGGGTCATGAAAAGGTATGTGTTCTTTATTCCAAAAGTTTGCTTTCAATCAGCCAAATGTTATCAACCACTGATCTCACAGGCGCTGCTCACTTTAACAGCTGCACAGTGCTCTCCAGAAATCTAACGAGATGGCATCTGATATAATTTGAACAGGAGTCTGTGCGGCTACAGAGGCAGCGGGAGCGCTGGAGTTGAATCCACAGACCCTACGTGGGTCTGAAGGGACTCTCTTTTGCGTCTCTTTCTCCTACTGTTAGGGGCACCAGGCAATGCTCAAGCTGACTCTTTGTTTGCCTTAACATATAACCAAATAACCACATAACAATTACAGCATGGAAACAGGCCATCACAGCCCTTCTAGTCCATACCAAAACACGTACTCTCGTAGTCCCACTGACCTGCACTCTGCCCGTAACCCTCCATACCTTTTCCATCCATATACCTATCCAAATTTTTCTTAAAAGATAATACTGTACCTGCCTCCACTGGAAGCTCGTTCCACACAGATACCACGCTCTGAGTAAAGAAGCTTCCCCTTGTGTCGCACTTAAACTTTTCCCCCCTCAGTCTCAGCTCATGTCCTCTTGTTTGAATCTCCCCTATCCTCAATGGAAAAAAGTCTAAGTTCATCTACTCTATCGATCCCCCTCAACCTTTAAAAGACCTCGATCAAATCCCCCCTCAGCCTTCTATGCTCCAAGGAACCTTGCTTGTTTATCCTTTCCCTATAACTTCGCTGCTGAAACCCACGTATCGTTCTGGTGAATCTTCTTTGAACTCTCTCTATTTTGTTCACATCCTTCCAATAATTTTGTGACCAGAACTGAAAACAATTTTCCAAAGTTGGCCTCACCAATGCCTTGTACAATTTTAACATTTCCTCCCAACTCTTATACTCTATGCTCTGATTTATAAAGGCCAGGATTCCTAAGGCCTTCTCTACTACCCTATCCACCTGAGATTCCACCTTCAGGAAACAGTGGACCATTATTCCTAGATCTCTCTGTTCAATTGCATTCTTTAACACCCTCCCATTCACCATGTATGTCCTATTTTAATCAATCCTATCAAAATGTAGCACCTCACACTTGTCAGTATTAAGCTCCATTTGTCAACTTTCGGCCCAATCTCCTAACTTGCCCAAATCTCTCTGCAAAATTTGAAAACCTTCATTATCCACATCGCCACCTATCTTAGTATCATCTGCATACTTCCTAATCCAATTTACCTCTCCATCAAGCAGGGAGGCAAAAGTTAAATTATATGGGTTTTTTTTCAGACGTACGCCACAGGGACAGGCCATTTCGGCCCACGGGCCCATGTCATCCAATTAACACCAAAATTTCATCATATTTTTATGTACTATTACGTGAAAATAAAAGGAACAAACCTTTGAATTTTGCCTCCTGTTCATCGATTTAATTAGTTCCTCCAAAAAATATAAAAATAATACTTCCACTGGTGTGCAAGGCATGACTTATTGTTTCTGGATTTTTTATCACAACTACTTCTGAACTTCACGATCTTCAATTCAGTATTGAAAAGTGCCATATAAAATTCTCCTGAGCATCTTCCCCATCACTCCCGTGACACTAGCTTGCCAATAATTCACTGCTTCGTGTCTTCCCTGCTGAATGGCTAAGGAAGTTGTGGCAGTGACTCCCCAACTGTCGGGCACTCATTGCTCTCCTTGGATCTAAAGATTGTCCAAGAGAGGAGAGACGGAGTGGAGGCTCAAAACGTGGGTAAAAATAAGAATGAAATGGATACAATTACTTATTTGAAGGGAGAGTGGTGCTGAGGAGCCAATGTTCCAGGGACAAAGGGCATTGCTACGGGATTGAGAAGAAGGGGAATTCCTGTTATCAGAGGGTTGTGAATCTTTGAGAGCTTTGATCTTCAATCAATATGTGTTTGTGGCCGATTCTTGAGAAGCATGTAAATACGGGGATTATTTCAAGATTCAAGATTTAATTTGTTGTCGCGTAATAAAGGCAGTGCAATATTACATGGAATTTGTTTTTGTCGCCATTGGAAGAACTTGCCTGAAATGCCCTCTTACAGTTAAAGAAAGAGCAGCAAAAGAGAGATCCCTTCAGAGTCACCGAGGGTACACAAATTCACCTCCAGCATTCCCGCAGCCCCCGCAGTCACGCAGAGTCCAGTCCCAACCATCAGCAGCCCGAGCTCCAGGTCCAATCAGGAATCCTTCAGCGTCCCCGGCGCCCTCTCTCACCCAGTTCTGATGCTCTTCTCCAGCAGTCCCACGGCCTGGTGCAAATCCCTTGACCGCAGTCACACGTAGCCCATATCCCACTTGGGTCTCCTCACCTCGAATCTCCTACACTCCGCCGCCACCTGTATGTTTCTTCAACCACAGAACCCCTTACTGCTCCTCTGACGTAGTCACCATCCGTAATAGCCGGGCGCTGAATTCAGCAGGGTGGGGTAGAATTGAGGGGCTCACTGGCCTCCTGCGTTGGTTAGAGCATCATTGGAGCTTACAGTAACACTGGCCATCCACTCTGCCTGCATTCCTGCTGTCTCTGGGAAACTCCCAGCATATTAACAATCCCATCCCACCCCGCTGCTCATCCTCTTCCCCCAACTTCCACCAGCAAGGCGATACACGAGCACGAAAACATGAACCTCCAGATTCGAGGAGAGTTCCTTATCCTGCTGTTATCAGACTCTTAAATGGACCCTCTCATGAGCAAAAAATGCTGTCTCTGCATTGTTTATATCTCTACTTTTCTCTAAATCCCATACTTTGTTTTTTAACGCTCTGACAAAGTTACACCACTTACCAGCACTATTTACATACTTAGAATTACCTTGCCTGGAAGCTTTATCTTGGTGTCTGTGCAGGAGAATGAGGAGGATTTCACGGAGACATTTCAAATATTGAAAGGCACGGACAGAGAAGATGTCTAAAGATTGTTTCCCATGGTGGGAGAATCGAGGACACGACTTCAGGATGAAGGGCGTCTGCTTAGAAGAGAGATGCAGAGGAATTTCTTCAGCCAGGGGAATGGTAAATCAGGGGAACCTGTTGCCATAGGTGAGGGTGAAGGGCGTATTTAAGGGAGAAATTGATAGGTTCTTATTTAGCCAGGGCATCGGAGGTTTAAGGCGAGAAGGCCGGGCAGTGGGTCAGAGTGAGAAAATGATTAAATGGTGGGGTAAGCTTGATGTCTATTTCTGTTCCTACGTCTTATGGTCTTAAAACAATTAAAACAACCAAAAAATCTGGAGGAACTCGGGTGGGGCGGAAGAAAAAGGGTGATCCATGTGTCGGGCCAGAGCCCTTCATCGAGACTGGGAGTGGGTAAAAAAAGAGATCGCCAGTGTAATGGGGTGGGACTTCCACCCTGCCCATGATTACCAAGGCCATATACCCTTTGCGCTCAGCCTTGACGAAGGGGTCCGGCCCGAAACGTCAACCTTTCTTTCTCTCCCCCACTGACCCTGAGTTCCTCCAGCTGAGGGGGTTTCTCTCCAGATTCCAGTCTCTCACGTGACTCCAAATCTGATCCAGACGTACACCAGACTTACCACCCAGATATTAAGTAAAAATAAATCGCCACGATTATCCATGGTTAATTTCATCATTCTTGTCAAAAATAGATTACTTGCTCGTGATCCACCATTCTGCAGGTCACAGCTTGCTGTGTGTAAAGTAGACACTGCATGACATCAGTGACTCAACGTCCAAAGCATTTAATTCATCTGCTGTAGTGTACTTTAGGTACTTCTGAAAGGGATGTGCACAGCTCTATATAAAAGCAGCTCTTCCCTAATATTGAACTTTTGCAATTCCTTTTGGCAAAATATTATCTGATTTCACAGCCCTTTCAGGAAATACATTCCAGATCAAATCACTCAATGCAAGAAAAAATTTATAATTGTTATTTCACCAATTAGATCACCTCTCTGTTCTCTGGACACCAACATTTCTTCTGATCAATTCTTTTCAAAAGCTAATCTAATTATCAACGCTCACTTTCACTGTGACAGAAGCAACAGGAGTTTGTTTAGCCCAGTGGTTCTTAACCATTTTCTTTCCATTCACATACCACCTCAAGTAATCCCTATGCCATTGGTGCTCTATGATTAGTAAGGGATCGCTTAAGGTGGGATGTGGTTGGGAAAGGAAGGTTAAGAATCGCTGCTCTAAACCCGATTGTTACTGAAATATTTTGCTTGAGAAAAATGGTCAATGGTCCATTTCCTTTGGAGGTATGAAACCGTGCACATAACGAGTCAATGAGGTATGATTAAAACAGTGGTTTTCAAACTTTTTTTTCCACCCACAGACCACCTTAATAAATCCCTTGCTAACCACGGAGCACCTATGGCATGGGGAATAAAGATTGTTTCCCATGTGGAAAGAAAAATGTTTTGAACAATTGCTTTAGCCGAAGGACTCTCTAGGATACTTCTGAGTTTAGATCTCCCTCTCCAAGGCCTAACAAAGCTTTAAATGTTTGAATGATTGAAAAGAAGCCTAAACCTTTCTCAAAATCAAAAGGCCACAAATACTCAGCAGGTCAACTGGCATCTGTGGAGATAAAGAAAACAGAGTGAATGTCTCACCTTGACAACTCTTTGTCAAAATTGGGAAAGAGAAACAGATTGGTTTCAAGTTGCGGAGAAGGTGAGGATATTTTATTTGACATTCGGCATGGTAAGAAGCCCTTCTAGACCATGAGCACCTCCTGCCCAAATTAACCATACGTTTCTGAAGGGTGGGAGGAAACCGGAGCATCTACAGAATATCCATGCAGATAATGCACACATTCCTTACATGGAGCTGTAGTGGGGTTGGCTGACCACTATGTTAACCGTGTCACCTCACAGAAGTAAAATGGTGCTGATCATACTGAATGGTAGAGGATGCTAGAGGGGCTGAATGGCCTCCTCCTGTTTTCACTACTGTAACACTGCGTCTTCCGCGGCGTAAAACTGACTAGCTTTCTCTCTTTCCGAAGGGGGGGGTGGATCAATGGCTTTGGACTTGGAACATGATCCTTGTTTCTCCCTCCACAAACACGCCCTGACCTGCTGAGTATTTAGAGATTTTTTCTTACTTCATCTTTCCAATGACCGCTGTCTTGTTTTGATTTTCAAACTTCAGAATTTATTGTCATGAACATGTCACAAAGTCTTTTGTTTTGCGGCAGCATCACAATGCAAACATTTATATAAACCACCTTACAAAATAAATTGTTAAAATATAGTGTGAGGAAAAATTAAAGTGGTTCATTGTTCATTCAGGAATCTGACGGCAGCGGGGAAGAAGCTGTCCTTGTGCAGCTGAGCGCTCGTCCTTAGGCTCCTGAACCTTTTTTTCCGATGGTAACAGAGTGAAGAGGGAATGGCCTGGGTGGTGGGGATGCTTAAGAATCGAGGCTGCTTTATTAAGACACCGCCTCTTGTAGATGTCCTCGACGGAGTGAAGTCTGGTGCCCGTAATGTCACAGGCCGAGTTAACAACCCTCTTGTGTTTTTTACCTGTCCTGAGCATTGGCACCTCCATACCAGTCAGAATACTCTCCATGGGTTACCTGCAGAAGCTTTTGAGAGTCTTCGGAGACAATCCGAACCTCCTCAAACACTTCACAAAGATATAGCCACTGGCGAGCCTTCTTCGTGATTGCATCGACACGGAGGGTCCAGGACAGGACCTCGGAGATGTGGCCACCCAGGAATTTGAAGTTCTTCATCCTCTTCACTACTGACCCCTCGATGAGGACTGGGTCGTGTTCTCCTCGCTTCTCCCCCTCTGGTTATGGAGTACATGACAGTTCATTGAAGTGCACATGGATGAGAAAAGGAACTGTTTCTTTATGTCGAGATTGCATGACAATAAGACATTCTACTCTGGTCGTGCCGAGGTAAAAAGCTCTGTATTTACAGACATAATTTGATAAGGTCATGGGAATTAAATTAAAGGAAAAAATATATCTATTAACTATGAGCCATATCCAAAAGCACGACTTTTTCAATCTGCATAAGCGTGAGGTCTGCCAGCTCAATGTTTTGGGGCTTCCGCTGTTTCAGACACGACGGAATTGCTCGTCCGGAAAAATATCACAGCAGCGCTCAGTCAGGACAGATGAGAGGCCTCATGTGATTTACCTGGATGCTGCCTGGATTGGAAAATGAGGCAAGCTTAACAGAGGTTTTCTCTTTGGAGAGAAGAATGAGAGGACGAGGGGCATAGACAGGGGGGACAGCCAGTACTTTTTCTCCGGGGCGACAGTACCAAATACCTGAGGACATCTGTATAAGGGGAGGGGAGGTAAGGTTAGGGGAGATCCAAAGGGCAAGTTGTTTATACAGAGAGTAGTGGGCACTTGGAAAGCTTTGCCAAGGCCAGTGGTGGAGGCTGGTACAATAGGGACATTTAAAAGCTTCTTAGACATGGAGGGTTTTGGATGTGAGGTAGGGAAGGTTTAGATCACACATGTCAAACTCTGGCCCGCGGGCCAGATATAATTATATTTGGCCCGCAAGATCATTTCAAAAATGTATTAGAGGTGGCCCGCCCTGCAGCGAGAGCCGATGCTGTTTTTTGGTCATGTCACCCCCACCATCCTCCCCCTTCATTGCACATCCTTCCCCATTGTAACACGAGAAATTGTAACACGAGAAGTCTGTCGATGTCATCAGGCGGCAAGCCGATTGGAAGGCTCCCCGCACAACCAGTCACTTCTCCCACCTGTCGAGCGGTGCGGTGGATGGGCGAGCGCCTGTGATTTCCTGTCGGCGTGACGGCATGGCAGGCTGCGCATGGCCCCCGGGCAGCGCGAGCTCCGCGCAACTGGCACCGGACGGCCCTTTCACAGCGCGAGCGCACTTCTCCCGGTCGCCAAGGCCTTCAGCGCTTGCACCCGCGCCGACCCCAGGGACGGCTGGTTCGGCCCTGCACGTGAAGAGAGAGATGGTGGCTGTCCGCAAAGGCTGATCGGCAGCGCGCTGGGCCTGAGTGGGTGGGTAAGCAGGGGTGGGCAGAGGGTGTAGGTGAGGAGTAATGGGCAGGGGAAGTTATGGTGGTGTGAGGGGCAGTTAGAGGGAGGGATGAGTAGAGGGAGGGGTGGATAGGGAAGAGGTAAAAGGGGAGGGGCAGGGTGAGTGGGGGATATGATTAGAGGGTGAGAGACGGGTAGAGGGAGGAACAGGTTGAGGGGAGAGGCAGTAGAGGGGCGTGTATAGGATGGGGTGGGTAGAGGCAGAGTGAGTGGAGTGAGGGGTGAGTAGAGGTTGGGTAAAGGACTGGTCAGGTAGAGGGATGGTGGGTCGAGGGTGAATAGAAGCCTAGAGCCTGAGGAGTGAGCAGGAAATGCTGAGTCCTGTTGCAGGCCAAAATGGACACAGCCTGTGAATGCTGACTACATCTCCATAGGGACCAAATATGTTTCCCTCAGGTCAAGCAAAGGGTGAACTTGAGCTACCTACTCCTGACCTGTAAGATTATCCTCCTAAAGTTATATCCTAAAGTTTAACATTACATATGTTGAAAGAAGAGAAAACATGCAGATATTGTTGAAAATTTTCAATAAATATTTAGTTTGGCCCTCGACTTAGTCCAAGTTTTTAATTTTGGCCCTCTGTGAATTTGAGTTTGACACCCCTGGTTTAGATCAATGGTTTTCAAACTGCCCCCCTAAACTCACATTCCATCTTAAGCAATCCCTAAGCCATGTACTCTGTGATTAGTAAAGGATTGCTTAAGGTGGGATGTGAGTGGAAAGAAAAAGTTTTAAAACGACTGTTTTAACCGTACCTAATTGACTCGTTATGTGCAGGGTTTCACAACTCTAAAAGAAATGGGCCAATGACCATTTTTCTCAAGCAAAATATTTCAGTAACAATCGGGTTTAGAGCAATGATTCTCAACCTTCCCTTCCCACTCACCCACCACCTTAAGCCATCCCTTACTAATCACTGAGCACTTGTGGCATAAGGGATACTTATGGTGGAATGTGAGTTTAGGGGGCAGTTTGAAAACCACTGGTTTAGATCATCGAGTAGGTTTTTATAGGTTGGCACAACCAAAGGGCCTTTACTTTGCTGGAATGTTCTATGTTATGGCTATACGAACGAGCCTCAACAATCGGGGGCCGGCTCGAGCAGAGCAGAGCTAGATGCGCTGAGCACACTCACTCACTGAGTCAGTGACACAGCCAAGTGGCCCCTCTTCCCTCGCCTGCTCCCCCTCCCATCATGGCCGATGTAGGGAAAAATTCTGGCGAAAGAAAATTGGGTCACGAGCAGTCCTGAAGAACAGAATCCTCAGGAACTGCCTGTCTGTGATATTGGTGTCTATTTTTATGGACTTGAGTGCAAGGTAGAGCTGCAAGGAAATTCTTACTTGTTGCAGCCACACAGAAACACCCACGACAACAGTAGAAATTAAATTAGCGCAACACGGCAAACAGGAAAAAGAGATAATGAAATGAAAGGACAGTTGAGGAAATATTTGCAGTCAGTACAAGAAAAAATATGGTTTCAAATGAGTAGGCAGATCATTGGTGGTCCCAGAGCATTAATTTTAAATTTTAAGTTTGGAGATACAACACGGTAACAGGCCCTTTCGGCCCACAAGCACGTGCATTACACCCAATTGACTTACACTCCCCACCCCCCCCCACCCCATACGTTTTGAAGGTTGGGAAGAAACACACACAGACATAGGGAGAACGTACAATCTCCTTACAGACAGCACTGTATTTGGAGCTGGGTTGCTGGTGGTGTATTACCAATGCGCTAACCGCTACCTATGGTTTGGGTTAGCATGGTACAGGTACGCAGCTATTTATCCGGAACCCTTGGGGGACAATGTGTTCCGAATTTCATACTTTTCCGGATTTCAGAACAAAAGCTAGCTGCCCCAGATTTAAGCCCAGCCAAATTGTGCTGCTGTATCCACCCCCTTCCAGCTGCGCTGGCGTTTTTCTCCCACCTGAGTCGCGTGCCGTCTCTCTCCCCCCCCCCGCCAGAGTCGCGCTGTTGTCTCTCTTCCCCCTTGCCCACCCGAGTCATGCTGCCGTCTCTCTCCCCCCCAGCCCAACCTAATCGCGCTGGTGTCTCTGTCTCTCTCTCTCTCTCTCTGTCTCTCTGTCTCTGTCTGTCTGTCTGTCTCTCTCTCTCTCTCTCTCTGTCTCTCTGTCTCTGTCTGTCTGTCTGTCTGTCTCTCTCTCTCTCTCTCTCCCTCCGCTACACCATCACCAGGAAAAAAATGCCGGTGTTTGGAGCTTTCGGGATTTTAGATGTCCGGTACAAGTGTCAAAAGGTCCTCCATTTCAGGATTATTAGCTAAAGAGTGAAAGACTGCTGTGGGCTGTGGTGCAGGTGGACTTGGGAGTGCTTGTGCATGAAGGTTGGTTTGCAGTTGCAACAGGTTGCCGGAGGGCTAGAATTTAAGAGCAGGCAGTTTCTGCTGCAACTGTGCAGAGTACTGCTTAGGTCACATCTGGAGATCCGCGCGCAGTTCTGGCCTCCTTACTTGAGGAGGGATGTATTGATGTTGGAGTCGGTGTAGAGGAGTTTCACCTGTTTGGTTCTGGAGATGAGGGGGTTAGCCCATGAGGAGAGCTTGAGTCGCCTAGGATTGTACTCGCTGGAATTCAGAAGAATGAGGGGGAATCTTACATAATTATGAAACTAATAAATAAAATGGAGGCAGGAAGGTTGTTTCCACTGGTAAGTAAGACTGGAACTAGGGGACAAAGCCTTGAGACTCAATATGGAGGAACTGCTTTTTCCAGAGTGTAGTGAACTCTGGAATTCTCTACCCATGAAAGCAGTGGAAGCTACCACATTAAATGCATTTAGGATGCAGACAGACAGCATTTTTAAAAAAATAATCAGGGACTTACGGGTTCTGGGGAACAGGCGGGTCAGTAGAACTGGTTCCCCCATCTTACTGAATGGCGACGCAGGCTCGACGGACCAGATGGCTGACTCCTGCTCCTGTTTGTTACGTTGAAAACGCTGGCCATCCCTCCCAGCTCCCCGGATGCTGCCTGGCTCGCTGAGTTCCTCCAGCAGCTTGTGTTCTGCTCTGCTTATGGAAGTCCCAGCATCTCCCGGCATCGTGCTGAGTTCCAGGGCCTCCGTTGCCCTGAGCTGATAATAATCCCTCAGTCCGCATTATTAAAAGTACCATCAATTATCTCCCCATGGTGGCCTTGTTAGTGTGACTGATTTAACTAGACGGGAGCATCGTTTCCCTTCTCCTGTATTCATCAGGTGGAAGCAAATCAGTCTGTGGTGGGAAGGGGTGCACAGTTCGAGGCAAAGCATAGTAAGGCGCTCTGTCAGTGCGATGCAGATTCCTCCTGACCTCAATTGACCTTGACAGTCAGCCTCATATTTATTCAAGATGGGGCAGTTTACTAGTGCCCGCATCATTACGTAGCCTTGCATTGTTTTTGAGCATTGGGTCCTTATCGAGCTCAGGGCAATTAGGGAACAGAGTACATGACGCTGGCTACTCAGCACTCTGCCATCATTGACCTTTGACCCTTCCTGGGATATTCTGACTTCCTGTCAATGTGCCATAATTAGAGGGAACAGGTGGATTCAGCAGGTAACGACCTTCCACTTGGGCACGGTCGTTAGCTGCAACGCCATCTCAGTAATTGACTCCCGCCTTCCAAGGGGAAGTCTCAGGAGGGGAAGGGAGGAGAGGTGGGTTGGGGGAGGGGGAACAGCGGTCCTCTCACTCACGTCAAACCTGCCATCGTTCTGGATACGATTCACCAGCTCCTGGCTTGGACGGAGCGCATTCTGATGGCAGAGGAGGGGAGAACGTGCCCTATGGACAGAGCTGGGGCTTTTCACTTTGGAGGGATGAAGGATAAGAGGTGACTCAATCGATTATGAGTGGCCTAGACAGGGTAGACAGCCATCACTTTTATGCCCAGGGTGATAATGGCAAATACCAGAGGACGTCCATTTAAGTTGAGGGGAGGAAAATTTTGGGGGAGATGTCAGGGATAGATTTTTCAATCAGGGAATGGTGGGTGCCAGGGCTGGTGGTGGAGGCTAGTAGATTAGAGACATTCAAAAGACTCTTACGCACTCACATGGCTGTCAGAAAAATGAAGTATTGTGAATAAGGAAGCATCATATTGATATGGAGCAGGTTTGCATAGGTCACACAACATTGTGGGCCGGTGCCTGTCTCTCTCTTTGGCTTGGCTTCGCGGACAAAGATTTATGGAGGGGGTAAATGTCCATGTCAGCTGCAGGCCGATGCCTGTACTGTTCTAGGTTTATCCCCCATAAACTTCCTTTGCTCACAATCCCTTCCACCCATAACATCATAAAACATAAGAGCAGAAATAGGCTATTCAGCCCATCAAGTCAGCCCCATCATGCAATCACGAGCTGATTCATTTCCCCACTCAGCCCCACTTCCCTGGTTAATCAAGAACCCTTTCAATCTCTGCCGTAAATATACCCAATGACCTGGTCTCCATAGTCACCCGTGCAAACAAATTCCATGGATTCACCACCATCTGGCTGAAGAAATTCTGTTCTAAGCAGACACCCATCAATCCTGAAATTGTGGCCTCTTGTCTGAACTCTCTTATTATGGGAAGAAATCTTTCTACATCTCTTCTGCCCATGCCTTAACACATTCGAAACGTTTCAATGAGATCATCCTCCTTAATTTCAACAAGGAAAAACTAAGAGCAGTCCTTATATGATAACCCTTTCATTCTCAGACCCCACCCCAGTATGTGCCCATCTATAGTTGCAGCAATTTCAAATGGCTCCACTAAAGGACATCACCTGCCGTGCAGTCAAGTCACTGAATGGAAACTCAGCCCCTTGGAAGATGCTGAAGCTGTAACAGCAGCTTGGCCACTGGTGTGGACCCTGGAAAGTCAGGAGGCGAGACAAAGTGTTACTCCGCAGGGTTCTACTGCCCAATTCCCTCATCTCACAACCCCCAAGCGGGCAAGAAAGCTCCTCGGAGGTCGGCATCCAAGATGGCGGCTTCCTTGTTCAGTGAGTCCAGAGTCTCGGGGGAAGTAGAAGGACAGCACAGCACACCAGAGCAGCAGGACACCTCCCTCTCACCCCAACCCTTCCCCCCGTACACCAAGGAGGAGAAATTTGGGAATGGAGCTGGGCGGGTAGGAGACCACGGCAGAGTACATGACGCTGGGCAGACGAAGGCCTCACACCAGGCCATGGGCCCGTGGGAACCAGGTCTCGGGTCAGGTATCTGTGAGGGTGCTGACAGTGAGTAGGGGTCCCCGAAGGGCCTCGGGCGCTTCAGAGGTTTGGAACCAGGGATCAGGGAGGGTGACGTCGACACCAAGAGCTCGTGTTCACTGCTATACAGAACACGAAAGTTTTCAGGGTTCAGGAAATGGTAACACATTGGAGAAGGTGGAAGGATCCACAAACACACAGTGAGTGTCTTTTACTTGCTACCCTTCCCTGTCTTAAAAGTAGAGTGGTATTGTATGTCTTTAAAGAGGATTTTTTTTTAATATCCATGACAATAAATGGATTCTTGAATCTAGTGTTTGGAAGGGAGGAGCTGCATTGATGGGAGGCGCTGCATTGATGGGAGGCAGGGTTAGCTAAACTATTAAAGCGCCAGCGACCTTGGTTCAATCCAGGACAGTCTATGAGGAGTTTCTACATTCTCTCTGTGTCTGTGTGAGTTTCCATGGGGTGCTCCAGTTTCCTCCCTCCTTTTAAAACGTATGGGGTTTTTATGTTACTTGGGAAGCATGTGCTCTGTGCTATGTGTCTAAAATGTTTTAAAAATTAAAGACTCTATCTACAGTTACATAGAAAAATAGACACATAGAAGATAGGAGCAGGAGTAGGTCATTCGGCCCTTCGAGTCTGCTCCGCCATTCAACGAGATCAAGGCTGATCTTAAAGTTCAGTACCCCGTCCCCGCCTGCTCTCCGTAACCCCTAATTCCCTTATACTGAAGAACTATATCTAATTCCCTCTTAAATATATTCAATGAACCTGCCTCTACTGCTCTCTGTGGGAATGAATTCCACAGATTCACCACCTTCTGGGTCAAGAAATTCCTCCTCATCTCGGTTCTAAATGGTTTTCCTATTATCCTCGAACCATGGCCCCGGGTTCTGGACTCCCTTACCATCAGAAACATCCCTTACCATCGGAAACATCCCTTCCGCATCCATTCTGTCCAGTCCTGCCAGAATTTTATAGGTCTCTATGAGATCCCCTCTCAATCTTCTAAACTCCAGCGAGTACAATCGCAAATTGCGGAATCTTTCCTCATAAGTTATTCCTGCCATTCCAGGTATCAGCCTGGTGAATCGCCTCTGCACTCCCTCCATTGCAAGAACATCCTTCCTTAGATAAGGTGACCAAAACTGCACACAATACTCCAGGTGGGGTCTCACCAAGGCTCTGTACAGCTGCAGTAAGGTATCTTTATTCCTATACTCAAATCCTCTTGATATGAAGGCCAACATACCATTTGCCTTTTTAACCGCCTGCTGTACCTGCATGCTCGCCTTCAGTGACTGGTGCACAAGAACCCCTAGGTCTCTCTGCACTTCCCCATCTCCCAATCTATTGCCATTCAAATAGTAATCTGCCCTCCAGTTTGTATTACCCAAGTGGATAACCTCACATTTATCCACATTGTAGTGCATTTGCCATGTATCTGCCCAGTCCCCCAATTTATCCAAATCACACTGGAGCTTCCTGGCCCCCTCTTCAGTGCACACAACCCCTCCTAGCTTAGTGTCGTCTGCAAATTTGGAGATATTACATCCAATCCCCTCATCTAGATCATTAATGTAAATTGTGAACAGCTGGGGTCCTAGTACAGATCCCTATGGCACCTCACAGAGGCCAGGATAACTTCTATACACATTAATGAATATTCTCGTTAATGAAAGCTAATTCTCTTACAGTTGAACCATCTCATGTAAATAAAAGGCTCCACCACAGAACATGCTATGAATTGAGCTCAACTTCCGAACTCTATAGAAATCATAGACTCTCAGAAACAAGGCCCTCTGTCCTACCAAGTGAAGATCCTTGGCTCCATCCCATCGCCAACCATCTGGCATGTCCCCCGTTGATAAAGGGGGAGCTTAAAGCAGATGTGTGGGGAAAGTGTTTCACACCGAGAGTGGTGGGTGTTTGGAACGATCTGCCAGGTCTAGCGGCGGAAGCCAACACAATAGTAGCATTGAAGAAACTTCCAAATAGAATGTGAAAGGGATGGAGGGATATGGGTTCTACGGCCATTTACCAATTGAGAAATGGTCATCCCTCAGAAGCATCCCTGCTAAATTTCAACAACTTGGCAGAGTGATACTTTAGCACCTAATTCAAAGTCTCTGCTCTCGGGTCCAGGGGAGATGAGTGCTCAGGTCATTTCTTTTTAGATATAGCACAGTTAAAGGTCATTTTGACCCAGGAGTCCATACCACCCAATTAACCTTCAACCTCTGGTATGTTTTGAATGGTGGGAAGAAACCAGAGTCCCCAGGGAAAGCCACACAGATACGGGAAGGATGTACAAACTCCTTACGGACAGCTCAGGATTCAAGCCTCAGACCCAATCGCTGGTGCTGTAAAGGCGTGGTGCTAACCACTACATCAACTGTGTGGCCCACAGAGATGCGGTGGTTGTGACTTCATCAAGAGACGAGACGAGACCAGAAGAAATGCAGAAGGATCACCCTGCGTCAGCCTGAAGGAAAATAATCGCCAGGGTCCTCCTCAACTGTCCTCGTCTAGTGGATGCGGAGCTGCTTCCTGAGCAGAGGCTGGTGCTGGGTCCTTTCTGGGACTCTACACACCTCTCTGCAACTGGATTCTGGGCGTCTTGACGGAAAGATTACAGTCAGTCCAGGTTGGCAGCAAATCCCATCAAGCTGAACACTCTTGCACCTCAGGGCTGTGTGCTCGGCCCACTACTGTTGACCCTGATGGCTCACGGCTGCACTGCCAGCTTCAGTTCTAACAGGATCATCAAGTTGGCAGATGATACAACAGTCATTGACCTCCTCGGCAACAGTGATGAGTCGGCCTACAGAGAGGAGATCGAGCAGCTTGTAAAATGGTGTGAGAACAACATTCTGAGTCTCAATGAGGACAAGACAAAGAAGGTAATTGTGGGCTTCAGGAGAATGAAAGTCGACCACTCTCCACTACATAATAGTGGTTCCATCGCAGGAAGAGATCCTTGCTGTGCATATAAAGGACGACCTATCCTAGACCCACAACACCTCATTAGTCAGGAAGGCACAGCAGTGGTTAAGGAGGCTGAGGAGGTGAAAGCTACTGGCTCCCTTCTTGACAACCCTTATATAGGTCCACAACTGAGAGTGTCCTGTCTGGCTGCACCATTGTATGGGACGGTATCTGCAAAGCATCGGATTAGAGGTCAATGCAGAGGGTTATCAAAATAGATGAGAGGATCACAGGGATATTACGTACTCTAGGTTTCGAAATACACTGCACACAGAGACGTGATGCTTCATTCATTGCTAAATACAAATCTAATATGGTTCCCCTGCAGCTCACAGTATGAGCAATGGCGTGTGATACACATGCAGGCGTACATCCCCCCCCCCCCCACACAAAATAAATGCTTTGTGAAAATAACATATGGGCAGAACTTATACTAAACTATGATAACTACGTGGTTCCCCTATACTAATGGTTAGGATTACAATTACACTATAACCTAAGTATGAAATGATAAACCGTAAGTCACTGTACATAGTCCTTCAGTCTTTCTGGAAGATGTTTTTCCCTTTCTGATCATATCAGAGAGGTGGAATCCACTGGGATTTTGGCGAACCCCATTTGGACATTGTGGAACAGGTCTGCTCTGTTGAACCATAGGACAGCTCGGTTGAGAAGGGTCCTCACTTCTCAAAGATAATTCTGGAACCTCGACTGTGGAATGAGCCCAGGGAATCTCATCTGGGATCTCATCGGGATCGTGGGCGTAGCCATAGGATCATCCACCGCTTATCAATGGTCAATGTGCCGTTTCCATATTTTGATTCCCACCAGTATAGAATAAGAACAGGGACTTCGTTTTTTAAGAATAACCCCTCCCACCCACAGCTCCCTATGGTTCTAGTAGCTGGTACTGGCTCTCCCACTTCTAAAGATCTGGGGGGTTTACTTGGAGACGTGGATTGTTCTATTTGAAGGCTAATGTTCAGGTGTACTGTGAAAGTCTTGTTCTTAAGTAACGTCCAAACATAAATTCAGCTGGTTTTCATTTGGTTGTTGAGTGTGGCACATTTCTATATCCTAACAGAAAGTCTGCGATTTTGTGACTCCATTTTACGTTTAGGAGTTTCTTAATTTTCATGGTTTTTTTGAACATCTGTACTAAACATTCTACTTTCCCATTAGTGGCAGGTTGAAAACAAGACATGTTGCATACTGTTATTGCATAGGAATACCTTAAAGGCCTCCGATACATACTGTGGACCATTATCAGAAACCAGTTCAATAGGTAATCCATATATTGCAAATACACGTCATAGTCTTTCAATTGTCTGGTCTGTTGTTGTTTTTCTCACGTGTGATACCACTGGCCATTTAGAGTGGGCATCGACAATGTTAAGGATGTTTTCTCCATAAAAGGACCAGTGAAATCGATGTGAATCCTGTGCCATGGTCATGATCGCCATTTCCATGGGTTCGCTTCGGCTTGAGGAACTTTGGGTTGGATTATCTTGACAAATGCCACATATCCTTACCATCTGTCCAATATCAATGCCTATTGAGAGGCACCAGACATGCATACGTGCTGATACCTTCATCCGAACCTTCCCTAGATGGTTGTTGTGGAGCTCTGATAACATGGCTGTCAGCCATTTTGTCCTGCTCCCCCGCAACAAACAACCTTCTTCAATTGATATCTCACGGCGTCATGTATAATAAGGTTTTAATTCTTCAGGAATGGCTTCGGTTTCGGGCCACCCATGTAATGTGAAATATAGGACCTTTGACAGTGTAGCTTCTTTCTGTACTTCTTTGCTATAATTGGTAAGAAATCAAGTTCCTGATTAATAGCTGTAGCCTCCACCATCCATTTAATTATCTTGTCTTTTTGTTCCGTTTCAGGAAAAGGTAAAGGAGATAGGGCATCAGCATGGCCGTTTTATCTTGCTGGTTTATGTTTCAGATCGTAATCGTATGCAGTGGACAACATGGCCCACCTTTGAATTTAGGGCCTCAAATTAAGCTCAGTGGTTCGTTGTCTGTTACAAAGGTAAACTTCCTACCTACCATATTGGTGGAATCATTTGACACCACATATTATGGCAAATGCTTCTTTTCCCAATTGTGCATAGTTATGTTCACAAGTCTTCAAAGACCAGGGGTCATAAACCACCGGTTGTTCCCTCTTTCCCATCTCCTATGACAACACCGCTCCTAAGCCCACTGGCGATGCAGCCTCTGCAAGGATCACTTTCTTTTCTGGGTTACAGTAGGCATGAACGTTGTTGCGTAATGTTAGTAGTTCTTTTAAACGATTGACCACGTTACTAGTTTCTTCATTCCAGCGCCATTTCTATTCTTTTCTTAACAATTGGTTCAGTGGGCTGCAAACCATTGGCATATTTGGAATGTGCTTTCGATAATGCTTAATCATACCCAGGACCGACTGCAATTTGGCTCGATTTATTGGGTAGGGTGCTCTGCGGACAGCTTCGGTACCAGTGGTATCCATTCGGACCCATTCACTATTAATTGTGAAGGCCAAATATGTTACGGAAGGTACCATACTTGTCCTGGCGCAGACGGACGTTTGCTTGTTGCAGTCGGGTGAGGACCCTTTCTAAGGTGGATAGATTATCTGGGTCACCTATCATTATGATGTCATAGAGGTAGCCATCCTACATTTATATCAATAGGGGCAGGTAAAGAAGAAATGGAAAGAGAGAGGAGAGGGAGTTATCTGAAATGAAGACGACTTCCTGAAAAGAGGACAATCGTCATTCTAATTTCAGGTTGGGTAAATTTTTTTAAAAATGCGGTGAAGTCAGTTCAGATCCGAAAGAATGTTGGATAAATGAGGATTTCTGATTTATTTCCGATATCCACATTTATCCAGAATTTTTTTTTAATTTGAATAAATGAGGAATTTGGAGAATCCGACTTCAGATAAATCAGAGTGGTACTGTATTTATTTTTATACATGTACGGCATGTAAATCGCTTGTAAATACGTGTGCAATTACTTTACACATGCTTGCAAGTTTTTACACCGAGGTTCAAAGAATTCCATATCGTCCAATTGTACTTTACAATTCTCTTTGGCTTGGCTTCGCGGACGAAGATTTATGGAGGAGTAAATGTCCACATCAGCTGCAGGCTCGTTGGTGGCTGACGCGGGACAGGCAGACACGGTTGCAGGGGAAAATTGGTGGGTTGGGGTTGGGTGTTGGGTTTTTCCTCTTTTGTCTTTTGTCAGTGAGGTGGGCTCTACGGTCTTCTTCAAAGGAGGTACGATAATAATAAACGAGCTTCCAGTTTAATTTGAAAAAGGGAGTTCCAAGTACTTATAACTCTCTGAGAGAGAGAGAGAGAGAGAGAGAGAGAGAGAGAGAGAGAGAGAGAGAGAGAGAGAGAGAGAGAGTGAGAGATACATTTCATCTTCTTAAATGAAAGACATTATTTTTAAATAATGATCACCAGCTCCAGACTTGCCAACTCTGTGTGGAAGTGTGATGTGCTAAAAGTTAGCTTCAAAATACACTTTGATCATGACCCACCAGGAATTTATGTTTGGATGAAGACCCTTCACAACTTCATATATTCTAGCAGAGGTATATATATGAAGCCTTTCAAACTCTCCTCATAAGACGACGCCCCCCCCCCCAACCCCCACCTATTAGACTAGTACAGCTATTCTCAATCTTTGCTCGGCTCTGTTCTCCATAGGCTGCTACTCAAAGTTTATGGGCCTGCGAAGCAGTCACATTTTGGTTTCGGCGTACTTGTCTCCTGTCGACTAGCTAACACACATAAAAAAAGATCAATGTTACGTGAGGTGAAAAGAAAACAAGGCTTTTACTTGTCAATGTGCTGTGGCCGCCTGAGGGGAGGTGGGGGGGGGGTGGGATGGGGGGTGTAATGCATCTGTTAATGATGGCCGGTCTAGTGAACCTTGCCTGAGCATTCATCCTGATGCAAGGAGACCAATATACTGAAACACAACCTTCCTTTTTCAGTATTAAAGTTCAAGATTCGGTTGTACAGGTACAACCCTACCAAACAGTGTTCTCCGGTCTGCAGTGCAAAAACATGCAAACTCACAAACAGACACAACATGGATACAGACAAATGATACATAAGCAGGACATATATACATATATTAAAATAAATAAATTGTGATGGGTCACCATTGTAGCGAGTGGTGAAGCCACAAAGAACACGAGAGACCCTATCAGCTGATGAGCTGACTGGTTTAATGGTGTTCTTACAGACGTTTAACTATCCGTGTCACGAGACTCCTGGAAATGACGTGGTTCCCAGAAACCTTAGTGTCATTAGTCCACGGGGAACTCCCGGGCCCGTGGAGACCTGCGACTCCAAAGCTCCGGTAAGGTAAGTAGTGGCACAGTCCACCACAAAATATTGTTGAACATACAGTGTAATAGAAGCTCAAAGGGTTAGTGTGACCAGTTCATTCAGCGTTCTCACTGCCCGTGGGTAGAAGCTGTTCCTCAGCCTGGCAGTGCTGGCTCTGATCCTCCTGTATCTCTTTCCCCGACGGGAGCAGCTGGAAGATGTTGTGTGGAAGAAGTCCTCAATGATTTTTGTGAACCTCTTCAGACAATGATCCCGGTAGATCACATCGGTGGCAAGGAGGGAGACCCCAGTGACCCCAGTTCCCTCATTTCCTCAACCAGGTAATAATCACATTGTGTGAGATTTGCTGATTACTTGCTCCATTTAGTCTTTTGTAAATAACACAGCCCCCTTTCATCTCTGAGGTCTGAGAACTCTCACTGGTTTATTATATCATTTTTCTTTCACCCTCTCCCAGATCACACTTCTTTGCATTGGGCCAACTGATCTTTATCTCTGTAATCCACTTCTGTACTTATTTGCTGGTCCATGTATGAGATATCCAGCAGGACTGCTCACATAACAAACTTTATCACTGCGCCTTGGTACCATAGAACGAAAGAACACCACAGCATAGAAACAGGCCCTTTGGCCCATCTAGTCTGTGCTGAACTATTCATTCTGCCTAGTCCCACTGGCCTGCACCCAGATCACATCCGTGCATACCCCTCCTATCCAGGTGCCTGTCCAAATTTTCTTAAGTGTTAAAATTGAGCATTCTCACCACTCTTTGGTTGAAGAGGTTCCCCCTAATGTTCCCCCTAAACTTCTCCCCTTTCACCCTTAACCTCTAGTTTTTGTCTCACCTAACTTCAATGGAGAAAGCCCAGCTTGCATTTACTCAACCTAACCTGTTTAACCTTTCCCTGTAGCTTAGTTCCTGACAACATCCTTGTTAATCTTCTCTGCACTCTTTCTATCTTGTTGATGTCTTTCCTGTAGTTAAGTGACCAAAATTTCTCACAATATTCCAAATTTGACCTCACCTAAGTCTTATACAACTTTACTATAACATCCCAACTCTATACTCAATACTTCAATTTACGAAGGCCAAAATGCCCAAAGCTCTTTATGACCCAATCTACCACTGATGCTATTTCAAGGAATAATGTGTCTCTTTTCCCTAATCCCTCTATTCTCCTAGATTTTCTGGTGCCCTACCATTTATCATGCATGTCCTCTCCAACACAACAGCTCACACTTAACAGCACCTGCCATTTTGCAGCCCATTTTCCCAGCTGGCCCAGATCTTTGAAAGCCTTCCTCGCTGTCCAATATCACAATGAATTTGATCTTGCTAGATCTTTGCCCAGTCACTGAACGTAAAAATATAGCAAAAACACAGGAATGCTGGAGGAACTCAAGCAGGTCACGCAGCAGGACCTGGACTGGCTGGAAAAATGGACTGCAAAATGCCAGATAGAATTTAATGCAGAAAAGTGTGAGGTGTGGCATTTGAGAGGACTATCGAGAATAGGACATACACATTTTCTTCTTTGGCTTGGCTTCGCGGACGAAGATTTATGGAGGGGGTAAAAAGTCCACGTCAGCTGCAGGCTCGTTTGTGGCTGACAAGTCCGGTGCGGGACAGGCAGACACGGTTGCAGCGGCTGCAGGGGAAAATTGGTTGGTTGGGGTTGGGTGTTGGGTTTTTCCTCCTTTGCCTTTTGTCAGTGAGGTGGGCTCTGCGGTCTTCTTCAAAGGAGGTTGCTGCCCGCCAAACTGTGAGGCGCCAAGATGCACGGTTTGAGGCAATATCAGCCCACTGGCGGTGGTCAATGTGGCAGGCACCAAGAGATTTCTTTAGGCAGTCCTTGTACCTTTTCTTTGGTGCACCTCTGTCACGGTGGCCAGTGGAGAGCTCGCCATATAACACGATCTTGGAAAGGCGATGGTCCTCCATTCTGGAGACGTGACCCACCCAGCGCAGCTGGATCTTCAGCAGCGTGGACTCGATGCTGTCGACCTCTGCCATCTCGACCAACATATTGGGACTGAGCCCTTGAAGAAGATCTTCCTTTATAGTCATCTTTAGCCCACTCTCTTTCCTATCCATTGAGTAAACCTTCTCTGAACTGCTTCCAATGCATTTCCATCCATTCCTAAATGAGGGCAGGAATGCTGTTTAAGGTTTGCAAAATCTGGACTGGAAAAGAACAAAGGAATTTTCTCTCTTTTATTTTCTCCACTTTTTCCCAGTCCGTCACAATGTAAAATTAATGAGGTTGGCTCACTCCTCTGAAAAGCAGATAGCTTACTGTCTTGAATTATAAATTGGTATTGATTATTTTTTTTGGGGGGGGTGGAATTGCTGGAATAGAGACAGATCCCTGTTGACTGACACACAGGAATGCATTCTGCTGGTCGGAGCCACACTTGTGTATCGAATACTTATGAGATGGAGGCTTTAATGGCAGTCAGGTTTCCAAAACAACATCAAAAATCAAAGTACGCACAAATATCGGCTGTAAAATTTCTGCACCTGATTTTCTTTTAAAAGATGACACAAAAGATTGCAGATGCTGAAATCTGGAGCAAAAGACAAATGACTGGCTGGACCCGATGGGTCAAGATCACGAGGTGTAGGAGCAGAAGTAGGTCCATTGGCCCATTGAGTCTGCCCCGCCATTCTAATCGCAAGCTGATCCATCCTCCCCGTCAGCCCCACTCCCCGGTTCTTTCCCCTGATGCCCTGACCAATCTCTGCCTTAAATGCACCCCAACGACCTTGTTTCCACAGTCTCCCGTGGCAACAAGTTCCACAGACTCACGACCCTTTGACTAAAGAAGGCTTTCAGCATTTCTGTTCTAAATTGACGCCCTTCAAACCTGAAGTTGTGCCCTCTTGTCCTGGATTCCCTCCCATGCAAAACACCCTTTCCAGCTCATTCAGCCTTTGAAGTACCTCGCTACAGATTCGAATCCACCACTGTCAGTAAGGAGATTGTATGTTCTCCCCATGTCTGCGTGTGTTTCCTCTAGGTGCTCTGGTGTGCTCCCACAATCCAAAGTCATATAGGGTTTTGAAATTAATTGATCGCAGATGGCGATCAGCACCCTTGGGTTGAGAAACCTGAAGATTCAAAATCTCCAAGTGAAGACATTTCCCCTCTCTATCCTAAGTGGCTGACCCCTTTCCTGTGACCCCAGATCTAGACACCAAGGTCAGGGGAAACATCACTCCTCTATCCTCACTCGAAAGGGTCTCTTCCTTTCCCCTAAACTCCCATCACACCAAGGATAAAACTTCCAGAAGATTTGAATTTGTGCAGTCCCTTTTTTGTTTCCATTTTCTGTAAGCTGCAGGGGAAAAAGCTCCTGAAGAATTTTTTTAAAAACCTCGAGGAGTTTTGATTTATCTGTCGGGCATTTGCATCTATTTGAGCCCACACGCCCCGGCAAAGCATGTACAAGGAAAGCAGGTGGGGGATTTGAAAGGGATTCGGCTCAGTTTCAAGTGGCAGGAGAGCACAGCCTCATTGTAGACTGCTGTCAATCACAGTGTTTCTCACCAGCATGTCACCTTGCCTTCAGCTGTTCTCTGCAGTTGTGTATATTTTCCCTTTCTCCTCACCTTTGTGGAGTTGAAACGTCTTTGAAGCTGGATCTGGGAAACCTTGATCCATGCTCTTGGTTTTCCTCAGGATCTTCGGCTGCCGTCGTAGTCTCTGGTCGTCCTGCGGCCATACTCATGCTCTCAATGTTTCCAAGTGGAATTTGTCAGGGGCCATTGCTTCTTACAGGGGGCACATGTACAGGCTTGGTATCACCCCATGTGAGACCTGCAAGCTCGTATCTGATGCCACAACCCCTCTCCCCCCCCATCTCCCGCACCTCACGAGCAGGTGATCCAGACCAGCGTCCCCACTGTGACACCGAGAGAGTGCTGCATTGTTCAGTGTTAAGATGAGATGATGCCAGGCACGTCGTCCTACAAGACTAATCTTCTGTACAGCAGGAGCACGGCTGGCCTGATCATGGTCTCCTCTCTATCCCTTGGAGTTCCACAGAACCCAAATTAAACACAGAGAATACCCCACAGGTCAGGCAACACCTGGAGTGCAAGCAACTGGCCTCAGTGTCAGATACTTCATGTGATGAGATGCATTCTTTCTCCACAGATACTGCTTGGTTTGTGGAGTGTTATGCCTCCAAGTTACTTGACTGATGGCTTCTAACATCTCAGGAAACTATTCACACACACTCATATACATACGCCCTACAGTGATGCACTACAGTTACTACAATGAGAAGGGTGTATTCTTACACGGTTAAAAAAATAGTTCACATTATCCTGACTATATAAGATGGAATATCTCCATCATTCTCTGCTTTTACTCAGAGGCCTGTTGGATGCTGAGGAGCGACCTGATATAAAATTATGAGAGGCTTAGAGTGGGTGAAAATTATCACAAACTGGAGGACATGCTTTTAACATAGAACATTACAGCACAGTACAGGCCCACCATGTGGTGCCAACCTATGCAAACCTTTTCCACACCAAATGCATTTCTCTCACCCTCACACCAATAACCATTTTTCTTTCATCCATGCACCTGTCTGAGAGACTTCTGAATACCCCTGTGGTACCAGCCTCCACCCCCACCCCCACCAATGCATTACAGACCCCCACCACTCTCTGAGTAAAAAAAAAACCTCTAACACCTCCCCTAAACTATCCTCTGCCAAAAGGTGAGGGATGGGGGGGGGGGGGCAAAGTTTAGAGGAGATGTGCGGCACGTTTATTTGAAAAGTTCAAGGGGAACATTCGTGGGAACTTATTCACCCAGGAATGAGCTGCCACCTGAAATGATGAATGTGGGCTCAATTTTAACATTTAACCCTCTGGACTCCGGCCATTTTTAAACTTTCATTAATATATACCCAGACTGGTATGCACACCCTTATGAGCCAGCTGGTAGTTGGGTATAAAACCAAACCCGGAAAACAGGGACACAGAGTAAATGTGCTTGTTGGTAGTCCCCTGAAGTCAGGGACTTAAGAAAAATTTGGAGAATGATGGGAGGGTGCAGGTTAGTGGGACGAGGAGGAATAAAAGTCCGGCACAGGCCAGAAAGGCTGAAGGGCCTGTTTCAGGGCTCTAGAGTTCTTTAACTCGATGCTTCCATGGCCTATCACCAGGTGCTGTAGGTTTCTGTGAGGGGTACTGGACGAAGTGGTGACTCTCTGTCTTCCTTACGGTAGACAACAGTTAAAGAATTTCATGTATGTAACATTCTAAATGTAGTATTACATGGCAATAAAGGAACCTTTACCATTACCTTTTAATCAACCACCTATTGTAAAACTTATTTCCACATTCCTTGTAACTCCCCCTAGGTTCTGCCATTCATCTACCCAAGGGACAATTTTTGTGCATCTTCCTCAGACCTCTGCATCCTCCTCCGATCACCTCCTAGCTTCTTACTTTTCCCATTTCTTCCCCCTCCCACCTGCAGTATCACCTGCCAGGTCATGGTCCCTCTTCCTGATGAGGGGCGACGGCCCAAAACATTGACCGTCTGGTGAAATGCTGTAAGCTCATTTATCTGGCTTTGCCCGTCCTGTGACTGGACGCGTGGCTCCACCCTCTTGACCCTGTATAAAGGCTCCAACACCACAACCCCTCCCCAGAAAGCCTGGGTCCCAGCGCAGGATGACCTCCAACTTTATTGCAAATAAAACCCCACGGTTCTGTAACTCTAGTCTTTTGAGTCATTGATAATGCATCACTGTCCACTTCCTTCCACACATGCTGCCTGACCTGCTGTACAAATTCAGGACAAGTATTTAATCTATACACATAAATATTGTTTTGTACAAATGAGAGTCTCAGATGGGCAGTTCCTTTGGTCATTCACCAGTCTCACTGCCCGTGGGAAAAAAACTGTTTGTCAGCCTGGGCGTGCTGGCTCTGATCCTCCTGCATCTCTTCCCTGGCGGAAACTGCTGCAAGATGCAGTGGAAGGGGGCCTCAATGATCTTGCACATCTTATTCAGACAACGATCCTGGTGGATCACATCAATGAGAGGGGAGGGAGACTCCAGTTGACCTCCGATCCATTTCTCGGAAGCAACCGTACCACCCTGTGATGCAGCCGGCCAGGATGCTCTTGATGGAGGTCCTGTAGAAGGTTGACAGGATGGTGGCCGGTGGCCTTGCCCACCTCCGTCTTCTCTGGAAGTGCAGTTGCAGTTGCACCTTTCTGACAAGTGCTCACAACGGAGGTCAATGTCAGGAATTATGACCCAGTTTTACAGCATCTGTGGACTTCTTGTTCACTCACCCTTGGGACGTGGGGTGAACCCACGACACCTAGAGCAGGGGTGGCCATCCTTTTAATTATTAATTTTTAATTTTGACCTACAGCACGCTAACAGGCCATTTCAGCCCATAAGTCCGTGCCGCCCAATTAACCTATGCCCCCAGTATGTACTCGTGGGCCTAAATGGTCTGTTTCGAAGCTGTAGGTCGAAATTAAAACATTGGCCACCCCTGACCAAGAGGAACCCCACAGGGAGAACTTGCAAACTCCATGCTTATGGACTGGATTGAACCACGGCCTTTCACACTGCAAGACAAAGGTTCCACTGTAGACGTTGATAGACGGAGAAGACTGGGAGACAGCAGCCTCAGGAAGCAGCGGTGACTGATGCAAAATCAATCGCACCAATGATCAGACAATTATTGCACGGAGAATCAAAAAAACGGATTTATTTGGATGGGAAGGAAGAGCAAAATGATGGCATTTATACAAACTAAATGTTCACAAGATGAGCCAAAATTCAGCGGAGATACAGAGTGCCAAATCGCTTTCTCCTGTTAAAAAATTTATCATCCTTTTAGCATTGGAGACTCAATCACTTTGGGGCAGGATACAGGAAGAAGGTTTTTTTGCCAACAAGTCTTGGGTAATGCACCCTGGTTCTGGCAATCATTCCTAGTTGGAGTCATTAGCACTCCACTCTGAAACTCATTCCTTTTACTTCGAGGAACTTAAATTTTAACAGGTGGTTCATTTCTGTACGGGGGGGGTGGAGGAGGGGGTGGGGGGAAAGAGAGAGGTTCCAGATAATGGAAAACTAGAGCAACCAGCATCTACAGTTTGTGAGGAGTTTGAGGAGATTTGGTAAGTCTCAAAAACGTCTACAGGTGTGATGTGCAGAGCATTCTAGCTGGTTGCATCTGGTAATGAAGTGGCAACGCTCAGGGCAAGAAAAAACTCCAGAAGGTTGTTAATTCAGCCTGCGGATTCATTGAGTCCTTGGAGAGCACAAGTGGTGGTAGTGAGGAATGGAGAGAAAAGCAGGATGGTCAGACCATGAATGGGTACACAAAAATGGACATGTACCCCCTACCCCAGATAATCGATAGGGTGAACAAAATCACACATCAGGCCTTTTCTATCATCAATCTAAAATTGGCATACCATCAGCTACCCACGAAGGACTGCTGCTATACTAGGTTCAAGGCACATCTATCATTTCCTGAGAGTCCCCTTCTGCGTCACCAATGGGGTCTTGGTCTTCCACCGGGAAATGGAGCACATGGCAGAGCAGTATGGGCTGCAAGCCGCATTCCCGTACCTTGACAACGTCACCATCTGTAGCCATGACTTGCAGGATCATGACACCAATCTTCAAAAATTCCTCCACGCCTCCAAACTCCTTAACCTCATAAACAATAAGGTTAAATGCATATTTTGCGCAACCAGCCTTGTCATCCTTGGCTGTGTCGTTGAGAACGGAGTCATTGGTCCTGACCCTGACTGCACGTGCCCACTCCTAGAACTCCCCCTCTCCCACAGCCTCAAGGCCCTGAGAAGGCACCTGGGCTCTTTCTCTTACTATGCCCAGTGGGTCACCAACTATGCACACAAGGCCCACCCCCTCATTTTAATCCACCTCTTTTCTCCTAACACCAGAGGCCCAGGCAGCCTTCAGCTGCATCAAGGCAGACGTCGTCAAGGACACGATGCATGCTGTGGCCATTCCAACATCCTTAATCAGATGGGCAGGGTAGTTCCTTTCTTTTCCCACACCCTCCACTGCCCTGAAATTCAACACTCCTCTATCAAGAAGGAGGCCCAAGCATTGTCGAAACGGTATGGCCCTGGAGACTTTTCCTGGCTGGAAAATGATTTACTTAGCTTACTGACCAATGTGTAGATGTGTTCATGCTCAATAACTAACAGTGAGATAAAATGGAGAATTGAGCTTTCCACCTACAATTATGCTATGTTGTACCGGCCCGGGAAACCTATTGAACCCCCAGATGCCCTATCCCACGGAATGTATGCCAGTGCACAAACTCACTTTTTACAAGCCCTTCACAATGATCTTTTCCACCATGAAGTTACCAGGTTCTTGCACTTCATCAAGGCCTGCAACCTGCTCTACTCCATCAAAGAGATCAGGTCGATGACCAAAACCTGCCAGGTCTGCGCAGAGTGCAAACCATACGTCTACTGGCCACACAGAGCACAGTTGATAAAGGCCACCCAATCCTTTGAATGCCTGAGTGTCGATTTCAAAGGACCCCTCCCCTCCTCAGACCGCAATGTGTATTTCCTCAAAGTCATTGATGAGTACTCGTGTTTTCCTTTCGCCATCCTCGGCTCCAACATAACATCTGCCACAGTCATCAAGGCCCTACACAGTCTCTTCACCAGCTATATCCATAGCGACTGGGAGGGGGGGGGGGTCCTCTTTTATAAGTGATGAGCTGTCCCAGTACTGCTGGCTAGAGGCATTGCCACGAGCAGGACCACCAGCTACACCCCCAGGGGAACAGGCAGGTGGAGAATGGAGAATACTACTGTCTGGAAAGCCATCCTCTTAGCCCTGCAGTCTAGGGGCCTCTGAGTCTCCCGCTGGCAAGAGGTCCTTCCTGAGCCACTCTACCCCATCAGATCACTCGTATGTACTGCCACACTACATGAATGTATGTTTTCCTTTCCCAGGAAATCGGCGACAGGGACCATGCAGCTGGCATGGCTGGCATCCTCAGGGCTGGACATACTCCAGAAACATGAGGAATCACAAGTCCAACCCTTTGGCTGAAAGGGTCCACCTCCTCCACACCAACCCCCATTATGCCTATGTGGCGTACCCTGATGGGCATGAGGACACTGTCTCCAGTTGGGACCTGGTGCCCTTAGGGACTCCAGAGACCACCACTGATCACCCCACATCCATCTCACCCCTCGCCACTCACGATGCACCAGGGCCACGGCACATCCCCAGCCCCGACAGATGACATGCCAGATGCATCGCCACACACCCAGCATCTCAGCACTGACGACTGCATACAGGACTGTCCCAGACTGTCCAGGACCCCATCGCAGCCCCACAGTCACAGCCAGTACTACGACAGTCACAGAGGAAAACCAAACAGCCCAAAAGACATCTTCACCCCGCTGGACTCTTTTTAAAAACAAGGGGTGAATGTGGTAAACCACTACATGTATATATTTATCTATATGAGTACACCCATTAGCCGACTGTACCCTATGGCTCATCCCACAGACTCCTGCATAAAGGTGACTGTCCCTCAGCCCCCTCCTCAGTTCGGGACAGTCGTCCAGCAGGGGCGTGCCTTCATTCTACTGCGAATAAAAGCCTATCCCTTTTGCTCAACTTCAGTCTTTTGGAGTCATTGATGGTGCATCGAAGGGCACCGGACTTTACTCCATTGAGGATATCTACAAGAGCAGCCTCTATCCTCAAAGACCCCCACCACCCAGGCCAGGCCCTCTTCACTCTGCCACCATCGGGGAAAATGTACCGGAGCCTGAAGACGAGCACTTGGCGGCACAAGGACAGCTTCTTCCCCGCTGCCATCAGATTCCTGAATGATCAATGAACCACAGACCCTGCCTTACTTTGACCATGTTTTTAGAGCATAGAACATGGAACAATACAGCACAGTAAGGCCCTTAGGTCCTCGATGTTGTGCTGACCCGTATATCCTATTTTTATTTATTTTGTAAGGAGGTTTCTATAAATGTTTGCATCATGACGCTGCTGCAATATAATGAATTTCCTGACATGTTAATGGCAATAAATTCCGATTCTGATTCTGAACGCACAAAATGCTGGAGGAACTCAGGGGGTTAGGCAGACCCATTGAGTTCCCTGTGGCTGAGTGTGTTTTAATGTATCCTGTCGGCCAGTGTCTCGGTTGTGCCTCACTGAGGCTTGGTACTGAAACCTGTTCACCAACCACTCCATCACAACAACGTGCACTGCTCTCGGTGCCAGGCATGAAAGCGGCAGTGCAGCTCAGCAGCATGTGTGGAGAGAAAGGGCGGTCAACAATTTGGGCCTGAGCCCGAATAAGGTGGTTGCCGGGTGGGGAGGGAAGGGAAGGGAATACAGGCTAGCAGGAGATAGGTGATAGGGACGGTTGTGGGGTGGAGGGGATGATGCCAGGAGGGATAGCCCTCTGATAGGAGAAGTGACGAGGCAGCTGGGAGGAGGAGGGATGAGGGAAAGGGAGGGAAGGTTGGGCGGCACGTCTTTACCGCACCAGTGATCGGGACCGGGGTTCAAATCCCATGCTGTCTGTAAGGAGTTTGTACGTTCTCGCTGTGTCTGCGCAGGTTTTTCCCGTGGACTCTGGTTTCCTCCCACCTTTCAAAACGTACCGGTGGTGTAAGTTAATTGGGCACGGACTCGTGGACCTGGAACCCTGCTGTATGTCTAAATTTTTAATTTAAATTTAAAAAGGGGAGGGAGTTAATGGACATTGGAGTTTGATATTGTTGCAATCTGCTTGGAGACGGCCAAGATAGAAAAGAAGGCATTGTTCCACTACAGCACCTTATGTTCCGTCTGGGCATTAACATTGACTTTGAGGCACCACTGATTTACCCAGTTTGCATACGTTAAAGAATATGCTCACTCATTTCTTTCAGCACAAAATGAAGTCGACTTTCTTTATTCTCTTCAGACTGAACACTCATCTCCCCAACTATCACCTCGCCAAACCCCTCTGACCTTTTCATTGACGCACGGCCACACGGGTGATCCTGACCCTCTCACATTCCTCCTCCTGCATCCGAGATCCATCCCACGTATACAGACTGCTTACAGACCGCACATGCGCGCTACCACACCCGCGCATTGCCTCACATGGATGGTATCGCTCCTGACGCAGGTAAGTACGTGACCACGGCAACTTCTTTGGCTTTCGTTAAACTCCAGCCCCCCTCCCGTTGCCTTTCCCCAGCTCTGTCTCTCTCCCTTTTCCAGACCCAAAATCAATTCTCATCTCTCCTCTTATCATATATAATTAACATCTTTTGTTCATCTGGATTTCTCCTCCGGCCAGCACTGTGTTTATTCTGAGCATTCCTGTCCTTTGCTTATACCTTGAAGAAAGTGTCAGGCCCAAAACGTCGGCAATGTATCTTTATCTCCTATGGACACTGCAAGACCAGCTGACTTCTTCCAACATGACTGTCCACCAAACAGTGCCTACTACAATCCCTGAAGAGGCTGAGGACCTGGTGATATCTGCCTCTGAGGGTGATGTCAGAACATCATTCCAGAGGGTGAACCCTCGCAAGCCGTCAGGCCCTGATGGTGTACGATCATCCTGGTACCCAGGAAGAGTAGAGTGAGCTGCCTCAACAACTTCCGCCCAGTAGCACTGACTTTCACTGTGATAAAATGCTTGGAGAGGCTGGTCATGGCCAGAATTAACACGTACCTAAGCAAAGATTTGGAATTCGCCTATTATCACAATCGCTCCACAGCAGATGAAATATTGCTGACTCTCCACTCAGCTCTGGATCACCTTGAAAACAGCAACTCATACACTCTTCATCGACTACAGCTTGACCTTTAACACCATTATTCCCCCAGTGCTGGTCGAGAAGCTACAAACTCTAGGCCTCTCTAGCCTCTTCTGCAACTGGATCCCTGACTTCCTCATCGGAAGACCACAGTCAGTACAAATTGGAAACCAAGTCCCTTCCTCATGGATGTGTGCTTAGCCCACTGCTTTAGTTATTATAAACCTATGACTGTGTGGCCAGGCTCAATTCCAGTTTGCCGATGACACCACAGTTGTTGGCCGAAACACAAATGGCAATGAGGAAGTGTACAGGAGGGAGATAGATCAACAACTTAGCGCTCAACATCAGGAAAACCAAGAAGATTACTGTAGACACCAGGAGGAAGTTAGGGGAACGCAACCCATTTCTCATCGAGGGCTCAGTAGTGGAGAGGGTCAAAAACTTCAAATTCCTGGGTCTCGACATCTCCAAGGATCTGTCCTGGTACCTCCACATTGATTCAATCACAAAGAAGGCTCGCCAGCGGCTATACTTTGTGAGGTGTCTGAGGAGGTTTGGTACGTCACCAAAGACTCTCGTAATCCTCTACAGGTGCACTATGGGAAAGCATTCTGGCTGATTTCATCATTGCCTGCTGTGGAGATGCCGACTCTCAGGACAAGAAAAAGTCTCCAGAGGGCTAACTCGGCCTGCGACATCACAGGCACCGGACTTCACTCCGTCGGGGACATCTACATGAGGGAGTGTCTTAAAAAAGCAGTTTCTATCCTCAAAGACCCCCACCACCCAGGCCGTGCCCTCTTCACTCTGCTACCATTTGGGGAAAAGGGTACAGGAGTCTAAAGACGAGCACTCAGCGGCACAAGTACAGCTTCTTCCCTGCGGCCATCAGATTTCTGAATGATCAATGAACCAAAGGCACGGCCTTTACTTTTCGTCCACTCTTATTTTTGTTATTATTTTATTTTTCTAGTAATGTCCTAAGATGGTAATAATATGAAAGTTTGCTCTATGAGGCTGCCGCAAAACACTGAATTTCTTGACTTGTTCATGGCAATAAATCCTGATTCTGATTAGTGAAGAAGGGGAAAAGGCAGGTAGTTGGAGATGAGCCTATTATCAGATCAGCCATGATCGCATTGAATGGCGGAGCAGGCTTGATGGGCCGGATGGCCGACTCCTGCTCCTGTTTCTCATGTCCTTATGCTTCTGAAGTGTCAAAGTAGACTGGAGATGCAGCGCACTGGGTCGATTTAGCAGGCAGCTGGAGGAAGGAATGATTGTTTGGAGTGGTTGACGAGGGTGTCAGTCCAGTGGGCTGCTTTATCCAGCGCAGTGTGAAGGTCCCTGGGTGGTGCAGGAGCTCTGCCCACTCAGTCAAGAGAAGGGTGTTCCATCACACTCCTGCCTTGTGATCTCAGGGTGTGAGTCAGTCACCACAGCAATCCCAACCTCTGCTCTGTAGCCGACCGCTACAAAGAAACACACACACACACACACACACACACACACACGCACGCACACACACACACACACACACACACACACACACACACACACACACACACACACACACACACACACACACACACACACACACACACACACAGTGTGGCAGGTGAAGCACAATCATTTTAGGGCTGTTGGTCTGATGCTGCCCCAGCTTCTACCCCCGCCGCTTCATTGTCGTGGGAGTCACTTTAGTGATCTCTGTCCGCATCTCCTGCTGCGCGATGTGCCGGCCCGATCTCCGCAATTGCGGGCCGCCACAGCCCTGCATTCGTACCTATAGTTGCCGATGACATCTTGATGACACTCAGCTGTTGTCTTCAAAGGGAGGGCCTAACAAGAGTATCAAGTAATGGGAAAGAACCATCAGCCCTTGCAGTGATGTCAACCCAAACAGAGGACGAAAGTGTGGACATCTAGTTTAAAAGAAAGCATGCATCCTTCATGGAGGATTGCAGTGGATACACAGTCCCATTGCACGCGTTCGCAGATACATTGGCAGTGCCACAAGTATTTATTGCTTGTAATATGAAACCTGACTTATCAGAGCCACAATTTATTAATACATCACCTCAGTAATATTGGTGATGCATTTTAGGAAGTTAAACCAGATCCGGTCGCACACTCTTCTTCCCACGGGCAGTGAGAAGGCTGAACGACCAAAGGAACTGCTCTCACTAACTGTCTGAGATTCTCATATTCAATGAAACAATATCTATTTATTTAGATGAAGTCCGTGCTCTGTGTTTGTACTGCTTGCCTGTATGCATGTTGTGTCTAGTTGTGTGCCTGCGTGTTTTGCACCGAGGACCGGAGAATGCTGTGATTCTTTCCCGGCGGGAGTAACTGGAAGATGCTGTGTGAGGGGTGTATTTGTCAACCTGCAGTAATGATCATTGGGAGGCACTGAACCGTATTAATAACTTATTGATAGCTTTATATCTGATTATTAGTGTGAATTATTAACCCATCGTATTTATTGTTTCTTCTTCTTCTTCTTTGGCTTGGCTTCGCGGATGAAGATTTATGGAGGGGGTAAATGTCCACGTCAGCTGCAGGCTCGTTTGTGGCTGACAAGTCCGACGCGGGACAGGCAGACACGGTTGCAAGGGAAAACTGGTGGGTTGGGGTTGGGCGTTGGGTTTTTCCTCCTTTGCCTTTTGTCAGTGAGGTGGGCTCTGCGGTCTTCTTCAAAGGAGGCTGCTGCCCGACGAACTGTGAGGCGCCAAGATGCACGGTTGAGGCGAGATCAGCCCACTGGCGGTGGTCAATGTGGCAGGCACCAAGAGATTTCTTTAGGCAGCCCTTGTACCTCTTCTTTGGTGCACCTCTGTCACGGTGGCCAAATAACATCGTGTTATCTATTGTTTACATTATTGATAAATTACATACCTTGCATCGAAATACTGATGTTGTGAATTAATTTGCTGAAGGAACAGTATTACAATTTGTCTAAGGCTTATCGATTCATACAAATCTTTGGAGTGCAATTTTGCTTCCTGAGAAGCTTATTACTTAAGTATTTTTGTGGACTATTCATCCATTGGAAGGTCTGTATGTAATGATTGGTGGGGAGTATTGATCTTTTGGAAGGTTTGTTTCTAACAATGTGTAGTATATTGATCCAGTTAAATCCTCGAATGTAACATGGTGTGGAGTATGACCCGATGGAAGATTTACAGTTAACTTATCTTTGCACAGTTTTCATCCATTTGGGAGACTTGTACATGCCTCCCATTGTAGAATAGTGTTAAATGTTGTGCTTAGTTTAGTTTGCAAAACTAAGGAACTGATTGCAGACTTCAGGAAGGGGAAACCAGGAGAACACACACCAGTCCTTATCGAGAGGTGAGCAGAGGAAATAACTACTAATTCCTGGGTGTCATTGTCTCTGAAGATCTATCTGGGGCCTTCGTGTTTGATGCAATCACAAAGAAGGCCCCACCAGCAGTTATACTTGATTAGGAGTTTGAGATTTGATATAGAACCCAATTACAGCACAGAAACAGGCCCCTTCAGCCCCTCTAGACTGCAATGAACCATTTTTCTGCCATAGAATGCCAAAGACTCTTGCATATTTCTACAAATGGAGAGCATTCTGTCTGGTTGCATCACTCTCTGGTGTGGAGGTGCCAATGCACGGAACATGAAATGGCGACAGAGAGTTGTGAACTCGGCCAGTGCCCATCAGGGGCATCAGCCTTTACTTCATTAAGGACATTTACAGGAGGCGGTGTCTCAGGAAAGCAGCCTCTCTCCTCAAGGACCCCCACCACCCAGGCCAGTCCCTCTTCATTCTGCTGCCATCAGGATGGAGGTGCAGGAGCCTGAAGACAAGCACCCTAGGTTACAAAAACAGCTTCTTCTGCTCCGCCATCGGATTTCTGAATGGACCTCACTTTTTGTCTTCTTTTGCACTAATGTATACATTTTTAAAAGAGTAACTTAGAGCAATTTTTTCACCTGTAATGTTCCCACAAAGCCATGAATTTCGTGACACGTTATTGACAATAAATTTTGATTCTAATTCCAATTATGCATATGGACTATTGATCCATTTGAATAATCATATCCAACAATGCCAGTGGGGGAAGGGTCAGTTATTTGTCTGCAGTAGGTATTAGTTGGGATTAATGTGGAATGGTTAAATTCTTAGTTTGAATTGTAGGAAAGTCAAGTCACACAACTTGAATCGGATTTAATTGTTTATTGCCATGAGAACCTAGTTACAGTGAAAATTGTTTTGCACAGAAACAGCCCCTTCAGCCCATCTGGTTTCTGCCGCATCCCATCGACCTGCACCCTGACCATAATCCTCGATTGTTGTTTGTAATATATATTAATGATCTAGATGATGGGGTGGTAAATTGGATTAGTAAGTATTCAGTTGATAGTAAGATAGGTGGAGTTGTGGATAATGAAGAAGGTTTTCAAATCTTGCAGAGAGATTTGGGCAAGAGTGGGTTGAAAGGAGCTTAATGCTGACAAGTGTGAGGTGCTACATTTTGATAGGACTGATCAAAATAGGACATACATGGTGAATGGGAGGGTGTTAAAGAATGCAATTGAATAGAGAGATCTAGGAATAATGGTACATAATTTCCTGAAGGTAAAATCTCAGGTGGATAGGGTAGTAGAGAAGGCCTTAGGAATCCTGGCCTTTATAAATCAGAGCATAGCGTATAAGAGTTGGGAGGAAATGTTAAAATTGTACAAGGGATTGGTGAGGCCAACTTTGGAAAATTGTGTTCAGTTCTGGTCACCAAATTATAGGAAGGATGTGAACAAAATAGAGAGAGTTCAAAGAAGATTCACCAGAACGATACGTGGGTTTCAGCAGCGAAGTTATAGAGAAAGGATAAACATTAGTTCTTTATTCCTTAGAGTGTAGAAGACTGAGGGGGGGATTTGATAGAGGTCTTTTAAAGGTTGAAGGGGAGGGGGGGTGTCGATAGAGTTGATGTGAATAGACTTTTTTCCATTGAGGATAGGGGACATTCAAACAAGAGGACATGAGCTGAGAGTGAGGGGTGGAGGGGGGGGGAAGTTTAAGTGCGACACAAGGGGAGCTTCTTTACTCAGAGAACAGGGGTCTGTGTGGAATGAACTTCCGGTGGAGGCAGGTACAGTATTATCTTTTAAGAAAAATTTGGGTAAGTACATGGATGGAAAGGTATGGAGGGTTATGGGCAGAGTGCAGGTCAGTGGGACTAGGAGAGTATAAGTGTTTCGGCACGGACTAGAAGGGCCATGTGGCCTGTTTCCATGTTGTAATTGTTATATGGTTATACCCCCCCATCATGCACCATCCAAACTTCTCTTAAATATCAAATCTGAACTCACATCCTCCACCTCGTTCCACATTCTTTCCATCCCCTTGGTGAAGATGTCCCTCTTAAACATTTCACTTTTCATCTCAGCTAATTTTAGTGGAAAAAGTCTGCCTATCCCCTCATAATTTTGTATATTTTAACGTGATAAAATCTCCCATTCTTCTACGCTCCAAGGAATAAAGTCCTAACCTATTCAACCTCACCGTGCAGCATCCTAGTAAATTTTCTCTGCCCTCTTTGAATATATTTGATATCTTTCCTATAGTTCAGTGACCAAAACTGCACTCAACACTCTAAATTTGGCCTCACCAATGTCTTATTCATCTTCAACATAACATCGCAGCTCCTGTACTCATTACTTTGATTTATGAGGGCAAATGTGCCAAAAGTTCTCATTGCAACTCTATCAAGAATTATGTATCTGTATTCACTGATCCTTCTGTTCTACCACACTCATCAGGGTCCTGCCATTTATAGTTTATGTCTGCCCTTGGTTAGTCCACCCAAAGTGTAACACCTCACACTTGTCCACATTAAATTCCATCTGTGATTTTGCAACCCATTTTTCCAGCTGGTCCAATTCCCTCTGCAAGCTTTGAAAGCCTTCCTCGCTCTCCACTACACCTCCAGTCTTTGTGTCATCTGAAAATTTGCTGATCAAATTGACCTCATTATCATCCAGATCATTGATACAGATGACCACCAACGATGGTCCTAGCACTGATCCCTGAGGCGCACCACCAGCCACAGGCTTCCAGTCTGAGACGCAAACATTCACTGCCACTCTCTGACTTCTCCCATAGAGCCATTGTCTAATCCAATTTATTACCTCATCCTGAAGTGACTGAACCTTACTTGACAACCTTTCATGCTGGACATTGTCAAAGGCCTAACTAAAATCCATTGAGACAACATCCACAACCTTTCCTTCATCAATTTTTATGTAACCTTATCAAAAAGCTCCACAATATTGGATGGATTCAATCTAAGGACATATCTCAAAGCCTTCAATTTGTTTCTGCAGAGAAGAGGTTTTCAAACTGCCCCCTGATGCACCAACAATGACTCAAAGGACTGAAGTTGAGCAAAGCTGATAGCCTGTTATTTGCAACAGAATGAAGGCACGTCCCTACTGGTCGACCGTCCCAAACTGAGGAAGGGGCTGAAGGACAGTCACCTTTATTCAGGAGTCTGTGGTAGGGGTCACAGGTCAATGGGTGTGCCCAGACAGATAAATATATATGTGCTCCTCCAACTCATGTTCCACCTTAAACAATTCCTATGCCATTGATGCTCTGTGATTAGTAAGGGATTGCTTAAGGTGGGATGGGAGTGGGAAGGAAAGGTTGAGATTCGCTGCTCTAGACCCAGTTGTTACTGAAATATTTTGTGTGTGAAAAATTGTCACTGGCCCATTTCCTTTGGAGTTATGAAACCGTGCACATAACGAATCAATTGGGTCTGATTAAAACAGTGGTTTTCAAACTTTTTCATTCCACTCACACACCACCTTAATCAATCCCTTACCAATCATAAGGTTCAATGTGAGGTTGGTGGGAGGGGGGGCAGTTTTAAGGTGTAGAGTATTGCTATATGGAGCAGTGATCCCATCAGAAGCTTTGTATCCAATCTGTGTTGTGTAATTTTAAGATGTTGGGTACTTTGGAAGTAATCAGTTTGAAATATTGATGCTGTTCTAGAATGTTCTTTAAGCACTGCTTTGAAGGTTTCTAGTGATTGGTGTGGATTATCAAACCCTTCAGAGTATTTTGGAGTCATTGAGTTTTACAGCATGGAAACTGATCCTTTGGTCCAACTGAAGCTCTTTCCACATACACGATGCCCTCCATGTGAAAAAGGTGTCTTCCTGGTTCCTTTTATACCTTTCCCTTCTCACCCCAAGTTTAATATTCCCCGACCTTGGGAAAATGATAAAGAATACAGTAAAACCCCTGGTATCTGGAATTCAAGCAACTCAAGCAACTGGCACAAAAAAAAGGAAAATAAATAAATTAATTAAAATGAATAAGAAAATAGGTTAAAAAAAATACCCAAGTTTAAAATTGTAAATGATCTCTGAAGCAGCAGATAAACAGTTGTGGAAGAAGGGAGCAAATATCCAGCCAGCGGAGGACCTTGGTTGTAGCAGCTGTTTGAATAAAATGGCGTCGCCCAGGATGAAGAGCTGGTTGATGCTTCTCGCCATTGGGGTGACTCTCTTAAAGTGTCTTCCTTATCCCAGTTTAGTAGGAGTTACCTCAGTCAGAGGCTTTTTCTATAAACTTTGGCGAGGGGGAGTGGGTTAATTATCTGTTACATTATTGTTCAACTTTCGAGCAGCTCCGTGGTGGGGGAGGAACCTGCAGATGTAGTGACAGTTAAATGTTTTCAAAGAATGTGACTAAAAAATTAAGTAAAATGCTTTAAGGTTTATGTATTCATGCAAGTGAAGTTTGCTCAGTGTAAGGACAGTGTAGTATTTTTGTCTTTTGTCTCTTAAACTGTTTATTCTTCATGCAGGTATATTAGGCATTGTGAGTCTCAACCAAATGGAAAATCCACTTATCTGGCATTTACTAATCCCATAGAAGCCGGATACCAGGGGTTTTACTGTTTTTACCTGATGCCCTTCATGAGGTTTTGTCACTCTACAAGGTCCCCCATCAGCCTCAATCCTCCAGGATGAAAAGTCCTAGCCTATGCAATCTCTCCGTGTAACTCAAACTCCAGTCCCAATAATTTCCTTGTGAATAATTTCTTCACCATTAACAGCTAAATCACATCATTTCCATGAGTGAGTAATCAAAACTGCATACAACAGTCCAAATGCAGTCTCAAGTCTTTTTCAGTTGGAACATGATGTCCCCATTCTCATGCCATGAACTTTTGTCATCTAAATGTTTGAGTATTAAATCTGTTGGAAATGTGTGTCAAATTATTGGCGTACAGTCTGGATCTGTTGATAGACTTGTCACAGCAGTGCTGGTGTGGACCTGTGGAGAGTGGCGAGCAAAGACACAGTGTTACTCCACTGGGTTCTACTGCCCAGTCCAGCTACCAATGGCTACGTGCAAGCTTTAAACCTCCTGTTAAAGGAGCTGGCTGTGGTTTATTTTAAAATCTTGTGACTGTGGGGTCTGTACCCAAGATGACAGTGCCTGTGTTCAGCAGGGGGTTACAGACTCCGGGGACGCAGAGGACTGGCGCAAGGCACTGGTAACGGGGAAACCAGCCTGTGGTGAGATGTAATTACACCACTAGGTCACCAGGGGTCACCCCAGTGACCTTGTCTATAAAGCAGTCCAGAGCTACAGCAGAGAGACAAGACCTCTTAGCGTACATATTAGTTCATTAAAGCTGTCTTATACTCGCACTGCTGGTGTGGTTATTGTCAGTAAACAGCTCCTGTTTGAGACGAAGCAGAGGAGGAGACCCTACTGGGCGGTGACCAAGGAGGCGGGCCAGGGAGCAGTTCTGCGGCTGAAGAACACAAAGGAGGCAGTCGGTTCTTGTGGCGCAGAACCCACGCAGGCTGTGGGCTGCTGGCGACTGTAGTCAAAGGAGACCAGCTGACGGGGGTACCAGTTATTGGAATTGAGATGCATGAGGGTTCTTGTGTCTTCCTGATTATTTTTGGATCTGGAACTTGGTTTGCCGATGGTTTTGGGCTGAAGTCTGTGTGGGTGCAGAGTCCGTGGGAGCACTGGAGGAGAATCCTCGGACACCCAATGACTCTGAAGGGACTCTCTTTTGCTTCTCATTCCTTGACTGCAAGGGGCGCCGGGCAATCTCTGATGGTGAATCTTTGTCTAAAGGCAATTTTGTGTAATATTACATCTGCTTTATTACATGACAATAAAAGAATATTGCATACTGTTGGTGCTTTGGATGCTTTACACAGAGATGTGTAATGGTGTAGATCCTGACATTAACTATCAGAATTGAGTGTCGATCCTTTGAAGGCATTTCTTTATGATTTTAACGCTGGTAAAGAAGACAGTTATTTCTCTGAAGCATTGACTGAACCCAGAGTACTTGATTGAAGGGACTGACAGCATGAGGTGGGGGGATGGGGGGGGGTCCGTTTCAGGTTGGGCCTGATAATAATTAGAGCTTCTGGAGCTTGCCTTAGATCGGTCTGGGCTGCCCCTGCTCTTTATTGTATTGAAATGGAATAACCAGCTTTAACATGTATCCATTGTCAGAATCAGAATCAGGATTTTTTGTCATGAACAAGTCGTGAAATTCAGTCTTTTGTGGCAGCCTCATAGAACAAACATTCATATTATAACCATCTTACAACATTATTATAAATAAAAAAAATAATATTAGTGCAAGAAAAGCGAGGCCGTGTCTTTGGTTCATTGATTGCTCAGGAATCTGATGGCAGCGGGGAAGAAGCTGTCCTTGTGCTGCTGAGTGTCCGCCTTTAGGCTCCTGGACCTTTTTCCCTGATGGCAGTGGAGTGAAGAGGACCTGGCCTGGGTAGTGGGGGTCTTTGAGGACAGAAGCTGCTTTATCTGCTTCTTTAAGGCAAGTCCTCGATGGAGTGAGGTCTGGTACCTATAATGTCGGAGGCAGAGTTAACAACCCTCTGGAGTTTATTCTTGTCCTGAGCGTTGGCGCCTCCGTACCAGGCAGTGATGCAACCAGCCAGAATACTCTCCACGGTACAACTGCAATGGCAAAGTTAGCGTAGCGGTTAGACACTGTTGCAGTGCCAGAGATCAGGGTTCAATTCCTGCACTGTCTGCAAGGAGCTGGTACATTCTCCCTGTGACCTGCATGGGCTTCTTCCGGGTGCTCTGGTTTCCTCCCATCATTCAAAGCACATACCAGGGGCAGTAGGTTAATTGGGTGTCATTGAATGGTTTGAGCTCATGAGCCAAAAGGGCCGTAAATCTAAAAAAAAATTAAAAAAAGGCTTGGGATTTTGACTCATTGAACTGATAATTTGGTGCCTTGGAAGGTTGGTATTTGATAACAGCAGTAGAATAACTACTGTTGGAGACTTTACCATTTGTTATTGAACAGTTATTTTCAGCATTGCACAGAGAGATTGCCCTCCCTTCTTGCTTATATTTCACTTTCATACATATCTCTTTTTTGACTACTGTTGTTTACCCTACCGAGAAGCAGAAATTCTGCCTGGTCTAGAGGGAAAAGAACCTCAGGGTTGTATGTGGTGTCATGTATGAACTCTGACAATAAATTTAAACATTGAACTTTAGACAATCACATTCGCAGAGTTTCATGCACTTGAATCATGTCCAACCATTGGCGTATTATTGATCGTTTGCTTGAATTTTATCTGAATGCTGCTGTGAGCATTGACCTATTGGAAAGCTTTGCACCTGTTAGAATGGAGTATTGATCCCTTTGAAGGTTTGCATCTCTCCATTGGTCTGGAACGTTGATGCATGGAAATGTTATATCCATTGTTGCGGAGGCTGTATGTTTCCTTTTGAAGAGTTGTACCTAATTATTGGTGGGGAACTTTGATGCCAAAGACATGGTGAATTGTTTATTGTCATCTACACCAAGATTAAATGAAAAGCTTTATTTTGCATTGCTATCCAGACAAGTCAATCCATACCTACCTCCGGGCAGTGCAATAATTAAACCAGGGAGTCAATTTACAGTGAGCTGTAAATTGCAGGCCACAGTGTTCAAAAATAGTACAGAATATAGAGAAGAGTACAGTTAAAATAATGCAAGGGCTTCAAGTATTACAGCACAAGAAAAGGCCCTTCATCCCTCCTAGTTTGTGCCAAACTAGTCTTCTGCCTCGTCCAACTAAACTGCGCCCAGACTATAATTCTCCATATACCCTCCCACGTCCAATCTCATGCAAGCCTCATGGGAGCAGACCATATAAATTAAAATATTAATTTTAGATGTACAGTACTGTAATAGGCCCTTCCAGTCCATTGGCCCGTGCCATCCAAATACTCCAATCAACCTACAATTTTTGGAGGGAAGAAATCAGAACATCCGGAGGAAAACCACACAAACATGGGGAGAATGTATAAACTCACAGTCAGTGCCAGATTCGAACCCTGGTCGCTGGCGCTGTTAAAGCATTTAGCTAACCACCAGGCTGATCAGGCCACCGCATGTGTCAGTTTGGGTCTGGCTGGGTGCAAACATAACTTTAATGCAGTGGGTTGTGTGCAGGTCAGACTGGGCTGCTTCAGTACTTCACTGTGTCTTTTTCCCTGCTTGAGGACAAGTCATATGCAGGGTTCCTTGGAAAGGACTTCCTGAACAATAGTATTAACCCAATGGATTGGGCTGTAGAAAATATCATCTGTCCTTGATTTTGGATCAGGTTCAGATTGGATTTTTGGCTCATGCCAGAAAAGATCTCACTTGTAGATACGCTTCCAGCTGTGTATCTAACTGTAAATGTGGACTATTGACATCTAATTAAGCTTCCTGGCAAATTATTGATGTATTAGACAATAAGTGTTCATTAGTGTGTGCCATGAATTCAAACAGAAGGGTATAGTGGGCCTCGAGCCTGGTTGCCGCTCACTCACCTGGCCGGGGGAGGCCGCGTGCGGCACTCTGGGCTAGGTTGCGGTGCACTGGAGAGTTGGGTATTCACCTTCAAGATGGCGCGGGGACTCTGTCATCTCTATTTTAAGACACATGCCCTACAATTGAATGGCAGGCATGGGGTGATGTCACTTCCGGTCCTGGGTGTCCAGGCCGGAAGGGATTTAAAAGAGGAGGCAAATTTAAATAAAGTTTTTTTCCTAACCAGCACTGTGTCTGGTGTATTCTACTGGAGTAGTTGCTACAAGGGTTCCATTTAAACCAACCTTGAGGATTAATATTCATATTGATAAACTGCAGCATTGACAGATCAAAAACTCCGTATGAACTTACTTTTGTTGTTGCTTAGAGAACATAGACCCTAGAATATTACAGCACAGTACAGGCCCTTTGGCCCCTAATGTTCTTTGCTATTGTCTCTCCAAGAAAAAGTTGCTAGCTATCCACTCTATCTATACCCCCCCCCCCCATAGTCTTATTAAATCACATCTCATCCTTTATCACTCCATACATTAAAGCCCTAGCTCTGTCAACCTTACTTCATAAGACGCATTCTCCCATATCCTGGTAAATTTCCTCTGCACCCTTATTGTGAGTAAGGAAACAGGTTTGGTAGGTCTCAAAGGCAAGGACTCTGAACACAGTTTTGATGGGGAAGGATTTTATTTATAGAAGACGTGTGGGAAATGGTAACAGATGCTGCATGCGCACACGTACACACAGACACACATACACAGGTGCGCACGCACACACGCACGCACGCACGCACGCACGCACGCACGCACGCACGCACGCACGCACGCACGCACATACAATGATGAAGAAAATATCTATGATGCCCCGCTACTACTTGACTCAGTGCAGGCACTGCTCTATGCCTGGAGGGTTAATCCCAATTACAACAGCCAATGGCCCAAAGCAAAGTGCTGGTAAGTTGGGGAGTCCAGTCCAGGTCATTTACATGGTACAATGGCAACTTAATGGGTGGGGCGGAACCAAACCTTGATTGCCTCTGACTAGGTAGGAGGCAGTGCTGTCACTTGTCAGCCACAACCCTTCCCAATACAACCCTCCTCTAAGAAGCTCTTCATCATATAATGCTACAGCATTTCAGCCCTCAATGTTGTGCTAACCTATATATTCCCACCAAAAAATAACTTATCCCTTCCTACCTCTATTTTTCTTTTATTCATGTGTCTAAGAGTCTCTTAAATGCTCCCTATCATTCCAGCCTCCACCATCACCCCTGCAAGGCATTCTGGACACCCATAACCCACCCCTAACGTCTTACATCCCTTCATTTTGTACAGATGTCCGCTGGTGTTTGCTGCTCCCACCATGGGGAGAAGGGTGATGACTGTCTGCACTATCTATGCCTCTCAATCTTGTAAACCTCTATGGAGTCACCTCTTATGAAGTCTTCCCTCCACCAGGTAATTCAGCCAACAGATGAGGGACTGCAGATGCTGGATTCTGGAGCCACAAAAGCAAACTCATCAAATCGAGCAGCATGAATGGAAGAAACATGAGAGACTGGCCTCAACCCTGAACACTTGACTCTTTCTCCTGCTGGGTTCAGGTGGCTTTTTGGCTCCACATAATTTCACTAGTTGGATATAAAATTCTAAAAGATCCATGTTCGAGATAACCATTTGGGAATATTGATCCTTTTGAGTTATGTCAGATTATTGATGTATGTCAATCTGATAAAGGTTTTGCATCTAATTATTGGTGTGAATTATTAATCTCTGTGATAAAATTTTATCTAAGCACAGGTGTGGAGTATTAATCCACTGAAAGCTTTGGACTGAATTATTGATGAAAGAGTTGGTCCATTGGATATGTTACAGTTAATATTATTTGTAATCCACAATGCAGACCAATAATACTCAATCCAGATAGTTAAATACAATGTTTCCAATGAGGGCCTGCACCTGAAATCAGTAGTCAGGTGTGAAGCAATGAAGTGGAGCCGAGTCCAGGTGTTATGGAATGGTGGAGCAGGCTTGACGGGCCAGATGGCTAAATCCTTCTCTTGTTTCTTATCTTCTTCCATCAACAATTACAGCGTAGTTAAGGTGAATGGTCAGTCTTTTCCACGGGGTAGGGAATCTAAAGTTACATTGAAGCTGAGGGGGGAAAGGTTTAAAGGGTACCTGTTGGGCAGATTTTGCTGAAAGAGGGTGAGGCGTGGGTCAGTGGTTCTCAACGTTTTTCTTTCCCCTCACACATTAAGCAATCCCTCTGCCATCGGAGCTCTGTGATGAGTAAGGGATGTGAGTGGGAAGGGAAGATTGAGAATGACCGCTCTCGACCCAAATGTCACTGAAATATTTTGCTTGAGAAAAATTCTCATTGGCCCCTTTTCCTTGGAGTTCTGAAACTGTGCACACAAGTCAATTTGGGACGATTGAAACAGTGGGTTTTCAAGCTTTTCTTTCCACTCACAGAACACCTTAAGCAATCCCTTACTAACCGCAGAACACTAATGGCATAAGGAATACTTAAAGTGGTCCGTGAGTGGAAAGAAAAGGATTGAGAACCATTGGTGTTAGTAGAATAATCTGCCAGGGAAAGTGGTCGAGGCAGGGACAATTGTTACACTTTTATATAGACAGATGCATGGTTATAAAATATTCAGAGGGGTTGAGATTTGAGTCAACCTTTTGGTGAGAATATCATTTTGAAGTTTCAAAGGTGATTATTGGCGATTTGCTCCCTTGTGATCTTTGTATTAAGCATTAATGGAAACTTTACAAGGGACTAACAGGAACTCTAATGCTGGAACCACTTGATCTTCAAGGAACAAAAGTAGGCCATTCAGCCCATCGCATCTGCTCCGCAAATCCACCCTGAGCTAAACCGTTCTCACATCTTGTTGCAAATTCTGACCTTTTCCCTATATCCCTTGATAACCTGACTAATTAGCTACCTATCAATCTCCTCCTTAAGATCAGGTCTCTGCTGGGTACAGGCAAAGTTTCCGTTATTGTCACGAATACTACATTTAGAATGTAGTGTACGTGAAATTCTTTAACTTTTGTCAACCGTAAGGCAGACAGAGAGTCGCCACTTTGTCCAGCGCCCCTCACAGAAACCTACAGCACTTGGTGTTCCTGGGGGGGGGGGTCTCCCCTCCAAGTACTGACCAGGCCTGAGCCTGCTTAACTTCCGAGATCAGACAATCTCAGTCGTATTCAGGCTTTGGCTCTGACTGTCATTCGACTGAAAAGCGCAGTCACATTCTAACAAGTTCTCCTTATTTATTTAGTTATTTAAATTTTGAAATACAGCACAGTAACAGACCATTTTGGCCGACAACCCTGCGGTGACCAATTACACGCAATTAATCTACAACCTTCGGTATACATTGAACAGTGGGAGAAAACGGAGCCCCCGGAGAAAACCCAGACAGAAATAGGGAGAACTTACCTTACAGACAGCATGGGATTTGAACCCCAGTTCCAATCGCTGGCATTGTAACAGTGTGGCCCTAACCGCTATGCCAACTGTGCCGCCCATAGGTGCTCTGTGATTAGTTAGGGATTACTTCAGGTGGTATGTGAGCGGATAAGAAAGGTTGAGAACCACTGGTCTATTGGAATCATACTATCTAAATTGGCAGATGATATATTAATCCATTAGAAGCACGTCGATGAGAGGAGGAAGGGAAGTGGGGGAAGGTCACCCCTGCCCCCCCCCACCCCCCCAGTTATCCTCTCTGCAGCTGTTATTCTGGTGTCGAGCATTGTCAGCAAAACCATATTGAACTACACCTGTGGAGTTTGGCCCCACTGAAGAATTTTATGCAACCATTGGTTGACATGGTACCATACATGAATCTATATTGGTGCAGAGCATTGATGCATTGCAAGCTGCTGATCTGTTTATTAGAATATTTATTCATTTGACAAAATAGAGAGAGTGCAGAGAAGGTTCACGAGAATGTTGACAGGATTTCAGGGTCTGAGTTACAGGGAAAGGTTGTGCAGACTGGGGCTTTTTTCTCTGGAGCGTAGAAGATTGAGAGGGGACTTGATAGAGGTGTTTAAGATTTTAAAAGGGACAGACAGAGTAAACGTGGATAGGCTTTTTCAATTAAGAGTGGGGGAGATTCAAACTAGAGGGCATGGTTTAAGTTTGAAGGGGGAAAATTATAAGGGGAACATGAGGGGAAATTTCTTTACACAGAGGGTGGTGGGGATGTGGAATGAGCTTCCGGCAGACGTGGTCGAGGCGAGATCATTGGTTACATTTAAGGAAAGACTGGATCGTTACGTGGAGAGGAGAGGACTGGAGGGGTATGGACCGGGTGCTGGTCAGTGGGACTAGGAGGGTGGGGATTTGTTACGGCATGGACTAGTAGGGCCGAACTGGCCTGTTCTGTGCTGTAAGTGGTTATATGGTTATTTTATTTCAGTGTTCTTGTGAAGTCTAGCATATTTGAATTATTGAATACAGCTTAATATGAGATCCTGATTCATTTGAAAACTGTGTACATTATCAATGCATTTGAAGATTTGGACTTGTCTATTGTTGTGTAGCACCTGCTCTGTTGGAGGCTCTAATAATTATTCTCCTCAGTATTATGGGAGCTTCAGATCGTTGCTATAAAGGCAGGCATGGAGCCTTGTCCTTTTTCTTTTAAGATATACAGCACAGTTACAGGCCACTTCGGCCTACAAGCCTACGACGCCCAATTGCACCCCATTAATCTAAAAAACCCCAGTATGTTTCAAAGAGGAAACCAGAGCCCCCGGGGGGGTGGGGGGGGGAACCCCCGCAGACACTGAGAGAATTACCAAATCCTTTCAGACAGCAATAGAACCCCGGTCCGAATTGCTGTAACAGCGTTGGACTCATCGTGACGCTCCCGACATTATTGACAAATGGGATATACATACGGGTTTGGAGTATCAACGGGCAGTCAGATGATAATAAGCGTGAGCTTGAACATGTCTAACTATTGTATTGAAATATTGATCTGTTTGGAGCTTCATATCTAACAGTATCTGTGGATTCCACTTTGGTAGAGAAATAGAATGGTTTAGTACTTTTAATGGCAGGAGATGGAAAGAAAATTAGAAAATCTGCAGATGCTGACAATCAAAAATAATAAATTTTAAAATGTATGTCAGCCCGTATCTGTGCAAAGAGGAAAGGTTAACGTTTCAGGTCTGGGAGCTTTCATCCGATCTTGGACAAAGCAATGCACAAAGGTCTCACAGCGCTATAGGTCCCCTGAGCCCTCCGTCGGCAATATGGAAAAAAACAGGGAGCTGCCTGAATAAAAAAGATGGGGGTTGGGGAGGAGGTGAGGAGGGGAGGGAGGAAGGGGCACAGACTAACATCTAATGGGCAGATGCACGTAATAAGGGTAGAAGAAGCAGAGAATGCTTTGTGGAAGCTTGGGACTGGCGTCAGCCAAACTGTCACTTGTCTGACTGTATATTGGGTCAGTGCTTGAGAGAAATTATATTGGATGGATGTAGGGCAGGATGAGGGGAATGGGATGAAAATGATCGTCAGAGACTCCATAGAGAGTTGATAGCCAACAGACTTCATCTGCACTTAACTGTATGCTGATTCTCTGGCGACCATCTCATCTATGAAAGGCTTGTATCTAATTGTTGGCTTTGGAATGTTAATCCACATGAGGATTTTTTTCTACCATTTCAAGTTGATTATTAATCTATGGTCTACATCACTGTTTGACTCGAATCTCTCTAGCCCCTTTCACACTTGGATCCCACTAAATTGGCAGTTCAGTGTCTCGGGATAGGGATGGCGGTTTGGCTTTTCACACTTGACCACTCCTAACTGGGTCGCGGAATGCTTTCACACTTGCAAGGAGCCATCCCCGGGGTTAGGACTTTTCAACCAGTGACGTCATTATGCATTGAGCGATGGTGGACCTGCCCTAAATCCTGATCAATGTATTATGATCTCATATTTGAACAAAATTGATCATGCCTAATTATAACAATTAAACGTTATGTACAGCATGAGCCCTTCAACCCCTGTTGTTGATGTGCCGACCTATATAAACCTTTATTTGGGACTGTGGGAAAGTGCTAGCATTAAATAACAATAGTGGACAATTTCTAAGTGTGGGAAAGTTGGTAGCATTATCACGTACAATTTATAAAAACCGTGGGGAGAAAACGATGGTGGACCTTCCCTCCCAGAATGCCAAGTGGCAGAGAAAGGGCTGTATAACCGGCTGCAGCAATGGAGCATTTATGGAGGGGGTTTCTCTGCCACATGGCATTCTGGGAAACAAGGTCCACCCTTGATTTTTCCCACAGTCTTTATAAATTGTGTGTTACACTGCTACCAACTTTCCCCCGCTGTTTAAAATTTGTCTGCTATTGCTATTTATTTTCTCTCTCTCTCTCTCTCTCTCTCTCCCCGCGCACTCCCCCCCACACCCCCCCCCTGACAACTGTGACTTTACCACAGCAAAGTTTATACCTTCATTTTACTCTTTTCTTCCTTCGCATTCCTGCACTCACGCAAAAACTTGGGTATTTCAATCCCACAATGCAATTACCCGTTTCACACTTGCCTGATTGCAGCGCCGGCATCTGCAGACACCGGGGATTGTACTGGGGTCGAGGCCGTCAATCCCCGACATGAGATGACGTCATCTGACACCCGCATTGAGCTGATTTTGCTTTCACACTCGGCACTTGGAAGTGTGAAAGGGGCTTCTGTTTCCTTTCCCTCTACATGTGTCACACCTTCTGTCCTGCTCCCTATAACCCTGGCCCCTCTCCCATGTTATTTCCCCCTTCATATAAGTAATATCACCTCCTGTTCTCTTTACATAGAACATAGAAATCTACAGGCCATTCAGCCCACAGTGTTGTGCCAACCTAATAACTGACAACTGCCCGCGAATTTTCCCACTGCATAATCCTCCATTTTTCTCAGTTCCATGAACCAATCTAGCTGTCTCTTAAAAGATCCGATTGTAACGGCCTCCACCACTGTTGCCGGCACCCTCCACTCTCTGTGTGAAGAATTTACCTATTACATCCTCACTGAACTTACTCCCAAACACCTGAAAACAACGCCCCCAGTGTTAGCCATTTCAGCCCTGGGAAAAAGCCTCTGGCCATCCACACAAATCAAGGCCTCTCATCATCTTTCTGGTCACCCCTCATCCTCCGTCGCTCCAAGTTTACTCAACCTATCCCAAAAAGGGATGCTCTCCAATCCGGGCAGCACCCTTGTAAATCTCCTTTGCATCCTCAGTGTTGTATCCACATCCTGCATTGAAGTGACAAGAACCGAAGGCAATATTACAGGCGGCATCCAACTAAAGCCTTATCTGCCTGCAACATTGCAGATAAGATCAGAATAAGTCAAGTTGATTGCCATCTAATTGTTATACTGTTCCTTCAGCAAATTAATTCACAAAAGCAGTTGTTCGATACGAGGTATGTAATTCATCAATAAGGGAAACAATAGATACAATGGATTAATAATTCACACTAATATATAAAGCTATCAATAAGTTATTAATACGGTTCAGTGCCTCCCAATGATCATTACTGCAGACAGACAGATACACCCCTCACACAGCATCTTCCAGTTACTCTCGTCGGGAAAGAGATACAGGAGTATCAGCACCAAAACCGTCAGGCTAAGAAACAGCTTCTTCTCACAAGCAGTGAGACTACTGAACGACTGAATGAATTCCTCATAGAAACAAACCCTCCAACACTCTACTATTTAATTCGACACTTTTCATTTATATATGTGCATGTGTGTATAAAAAAAATTAAAAATTTATATATAAAGGGGTGACCAAACTTGCCTAATGTAAGAGCCACATACAATAAGCTTCCAAGTTTGATTCACAATCACGCGAACTCAACCCGCGCCCACTAAAACTACTATTCCTGGCTCAGCCAATATATTTACGCGAGCTGCAGATTATATGTCAAAGAGCTGCATGTGACTTGCGAGCCGTGGATTGGCCAACCCCGGTAGATATGTATTGAATATTTATTGCTCGAATGTATCTGTGTTATGTCTGGCTATGTGTTTTAACACTGAAGTCCAGAGGTCGCTGCTTCGTCGGGTTGTGCCTGTGCACTCAGATGATAATAAACTTGACTTTGAACTTAAGCAAGGTTTTCTAATGAAGCAATTGAAGACAGCAGTATCTACAAGGAAGCTTCCAATGTACCAACGCTCCATACTAAAAGTTCAATACATTGCATCAGGGCACTGAATCCTCAACTGTTGGGATGACCCAATGAATCAATGTTGCAGACAAATGATTCGATTAAAACAAAATCTTCCAACAGATCAATTGCCCAGACAAAATGTTAAATACATATCTTTCCAAAGCAGCTCCAAAATAGTTTGATATTGGACTTCAATGGATCAAAACTCCAGAAAGATAATTGGACATAAAGTTTCCAAAAGGTTAGCTTTTCATTGGAAAAGCTGGCTATGAAGCCAGCCCCCGCATTCTATCCTTACGGTTAGATTTACACTGACAATAGAGTTTTTCAGGATTATTTTGTGCTTAAAATTGTCACGTTTAGCGACTGGGGTTCAAATTCGGCGGTGTCTATAAGGAGTTCTTCCCTTGACTTGTGTGAGTTTTCTCTGGGTACCCCAGTTACCTCCACCTCAAAGCCACTCAGGTTCGGTAGTTAATTGGGTGGAATTGAGTGGCGCGGGTTTCATGGAGGGCCTTCTACCATGCTGCATCGTTAGAATTAAAATGGCAAATTAGAAGACAATGTGAATCCAATATAACAGTGGAGAAATTCAAATCAAGATTTACACAAAAATGCTGGAGAAACTCAGAAAGTCAAGCAGCGTTCTTCGTGTAGCAAAGATAAAGATACATGACCAATGAGCCCATCATCAAGGTACGGGCGGCATGGTTGGCGCAGGGGCCTCACGTTGGCGGAGTGGTCAGTGCAACGCCTTTACTGCACCAGCGATCGGGTCCCGCGCCGTCTGTAAGGAGTTTGTACATTTTCCCCATATCTGTGTGGGTTTTCCCCCAGGGGCTCCAGTTTCCTTCCACCATTCAAAAACGCACCGGGGATTGTTGGTTAATTGGGTGTAATTGGGCGGCACGGGCTCATGGGCCAAAAGGTCCTGTTACTGCTCTTGTATGTCTAAATGTTTGTAAAAAAATTAAAAAGTTTGGAGAGGGGCAGGGGGAGGAGCACTGGCCCACAGGCAAGAGGTCATAAGTGGATATGGGTGGAAGGGCCCAAATGAAAAAAAGAATTTGAGAAATGAGAGGGGGAAAGTTAGGTCTCTGAATGGAGAGGGAATGGGTGGAGAGCTGGAGGAAAGAAGACAGAGGTATAGGGAGAAGAGGGGCTGAATGGCCATGTTGACGTTAATGCCATCCAGTTAGAGAGTGCCCAGACAGAATATCAGGTGTTTCTCCTCAAATTTTCAGGTGGCCTCAGTTTGGCAGTGCATGAGGCCATGGAGAGTTGCATGGGTGCAAGAAAGGGGCGGGGAGATCTCTGCCATTGCTGCAGACAGAGCAAAGGTGCTCAGCGAAACAATCTACCAATCTGTGTCCAGTTTCTCTGATGTAGAGAAGAATGAATTCCAAATCGATTCTGAGTTTGAGGATGTTTTCCCACACCCAGTCTGCCATGACTTCAGTGCCATCATACCTGGAAATCCAGACCAGGCATGTCAAATGATTTGTTTTAATCGGGATAAGAAACTTGATGAAATATGTTTACTATGTTTCAGTAGAGCAAGGGCAGAGCCTAGGACTAGCCATCATCGGCTAAATCAGTCCAAGTATTAGGACAGAACAACAGTAAAACCCCTGCTATCCGGCACCTATGATGGGATGGATGGTCACCAGATAAGTGAATGTTCCAGTTGCTTGAGATTGCTTGATTGGTGAACTAATGGCGAGGTATGCCAGTAATTTTTAACTATTTATTTTATTTAAGTTTATTGTCTGGTTGTTTGAGGCTGCCTTTTGCTTGAATTCCGGATAACGGGGGTTTTACTGTACTTGCATCCCTGACCTGCTCTGACAGTCATCTGACAGCCAAGTCTTTTCTTTGGCTTGGCTTCACAGACGAAGATTTATGGAGGGGTAATGTCCACGTCTGCTGCAGGCTTGTTGGTGACTGACAAGTCCGATGCAGGACAGGCAGGCACGGTTGCAATGGTTGCAAGGGAAAATTGGTTGGTTGGGGTTGGGTGTTGGGTTTTTCCTCCTTTGTCTTTTGTCAGTGAGGTGGGCTCTGCGGTCTTCTTCAAAGAAGGTTGCTGCCCGCCGAACTGTGAGGCGCCAAGATGCACGGTTGGAGGTGATATCAGCCCACTGGCGGTGGTCAATGTGGCAGGCACCAAGAGATTTCCTTAGGCAGTCCTTGTACCTCTTCTTTGGTGCACCTCTGTCACGGTGGCCAGTGGAGAGCACGCCATATAACACGATCTTGGGAAAGCGATGGTCCTCCAATCTGGAGACGTGACCCACCCAGCGCAGTTGGGTCTTCAGCAGCGTGGACTCGATGCTGACGGCCACTGCCAGCTCGTATGTTCTACAAAAATAGTTCGATATAAATGACCAATGCATTATGGGTCGTGCAGTTAGAGTAGCGGTTAGTGTAGTGCTATTAAAGTGCCAGTGACCCAGGTTCGAATCCGTCAGTGTCTGTAAAGAGTTTGTACATCCTCCTCATTACCTGTGTGGGTTTTCTCCAAGTGCTCTGGTTTCCTCCCACCCTCCAAAACATAAAGTGTTGGTAGGTTCATTGGGGGTAATTGTTCCGGAACAACCTTCGATCCATGATGTGCCGTTAAAATATTTTAAAATTAAGATAACTGTACTACCAATTAACCCCAATCAGACAGAGAATTGTGATAAATAAGCTTTAATCACCTTAAAGTGTCAGCACAGCTTGCATGTTGCTGGCCCAGTTCCAAGGCAGGTACTGAGGGAGATTGGGCTTTATAGGGATATCTGATAGGGAGGAGCCACAGGTTCAGGGGACGGGCCAGCACATACATAATAGTGTAGCTCCACGATAACACCACCCAAATAGTGAAGCATGGCATCATGTATGTCATTACATTGGTCAGAATCAATGATCCAAGGCTCCACACCACTCATTCAATTTAAAGCTCCACCTGCCAATATCAAAGCAGGTTAGTTCCATTCCTGAGAACGGTTCAGAACTATAGATGCTAAGTAGATCAGCCGAGTTCCTCCAACATTTCGGTGTTTGTATTACAATCGCAGCGTCTGCATCCTATCATGTTTCTCTCAGCACCCAAATTGGTTGTAAGTTGGAAATGGCAGCATCGATCACCAAAGATCCATGCTACCCAGCGCACGCTCTGTTCTTGCTGCCGCCTTCAGGAAGGAGGTGTAGGTGCCACAAGACTCGTGCCACCAGGTTCAGGAACAGCTGCTCCCCCTCCACTATCAGACTCTTCGACAGCAAACTCAATCAGGGACTTGTTTAAGAATTCTTGTGCTCTTTATTGATTTTATTTGCTCTCTCTGCATTGCAGTTTGTTTACATTTATTATCTGTTTACAGCTCTTTTGTTTGCAGACATGTTTTACGCTGTGTACAGTTTATTTTTTGCACTACCAATTAGTGGTATTTCTGCGCACCTGCAGGAAAAAGGGATCTCAGGGTTGTACACGATGTCATGTACGTACTCTAACAATAAATCTGGAATCTGAACAAAAACAGTGTGTGGGAGAGAATCACAGAAGAAGCTGTGATGGCAGAGTGAGCTGGTGGTAGTAGAGCCACTGCAGTGACTGAGCGTGTGAGGCTGATCAATGCTCCCAGGACTGCTCAGCTCAACCTCACCGCTGACTGCTGTGGCTCCAGGTTAGTGGGAGAGAGAAAATTGCCCGTTCCCACTTAGCAGGAGATGCCTTGAGATTAAATTCATGCTTAGTATGAGTGTCATATTACCCAAATGTGAAACAACTATGGCAAATCCAAAGTGGACCTTGCCCCTGTCTGGAAGACTTCATCTGAGATGTCCATCTTCATCAGAATATCTGAGATTTCTTCCTTCTTCAGATCCATTTCCAATGTCCTTCTTCAGAAAACCTGAGATGTCCTCCTTCTCCAAGAAACATGTTGTCCTTTTTACTGCCATTAGCTTAGTCCTCACCCTCTCCTCTATTTCATGAACATTTGCCCTGGCTGCTTCCCACTGTGAGAAGCTTACAGGGATAGGGTTCCCTTTATCCTCAGCTACCAGGCATCTATGTAAAACATATTATCCTCCACAATTTGTTCTACCTACAATGGAATCCCACCAGCAGATATATCATCCCCTCCCCACCCTCTCCACTTTTCATGGGGACCATTCCTTCCAGTACTCCATCGTCTACTCATCTGTTCCCATGTAGTACCTCGCCCTGTGCCTGCAAGATATGATACACTTGCACCCACATCTCCTCCCTCACTCCCATTCAGGGCCTCAAGCAGTCCTTCCAAGTGAAATAACACTTTGCATGCATCTGCCAGGGTCATCTAATGCATTCAATGCTCCCAATGTGGCCTACATCAGTGAGGCTGGGCTCGGACTTGGAGATCTCTTCATTGAGCACCTCCACCCGGTGGCCAGCCAGTTTGAATCCACACCCCATTGGCACACAAACATGTCAAGGTTGGCAGAGCTGGGACTTTTCTCTTTGGGACGTAGAAGGATGAGAGAGGACTTGATCGAGGTCTACAAAATTATGTGAGGCCTAGATAGGTTGAACAGCCAATACCTGTTTCCTAGGGTGGGAATAACAACCACTAGAGGACACATATATAAAATTAAGGGAGGGAAGCGTAGGGGTAAGTTGTTTTACCCAGAGAGTTGGTAAGGCCTGGATGGCCTTGCCAGGAGGCTGAAACATTGGGGGCCTTTAAGAGACTATAAGATTGGCTCATGGACGAAAGGAGAGGTTTATAGAATAGGGAGGGTTTAGCAGTTTTATATGGTTCGGCATAATCTGGAAGGCGGAAGGGCCTGTACAGTGCTGTAATGTTTTAATGGTTTTTTTAATGTCTGTTCTTGGCCTCATGTACGGTCAAATCAAAAGCACCCACATATTGGAGGAACAATACTTTATATTCCATCTCAGCTGTCTCCAACAAGACGACATCAATATCAATACCCCCTTCCTTGGCATTTTACCTCTCTGTCTCCTTTCTTCCAGATCCCCATTCTCTTGTCTTCCTTCCATCAGAGAACTTAGCTCCCCTCCATCCTTTCCTCCTCTTACTTCTCAGCATCTTTCCATTATACCCACTCATTTGTATCCACCTACCACCTCAAAGTGGGCAAGGTCCACTTTGGATTTGCCATAGTTGTTTCACGTTTGGGTAATATGACACTCATACTAAGCATGAATTTAGTCTCAAGGCATCTCCTGCTAAGTGGGGACGGGTGATTTCCAAGCGCCTTCTCTCTCCCACTAACCCTGTTTTACTTCCCCTTCCTTCCTCCCCTCCCCCTACCTTTTCGTTCCTCTCGTGTTTTATCCAGACATCCACCTGCTCTTCCTTGTTCCTGACAAAGGGCTCAAGCACAAAACCTTGGCTGCCTTTTTCTTTCTGTGGATGCTCCGTGACCTCCAGCACGTTTGTATATCAGCCCCCTGCAAATACCTGAGAGCTCTCTGCAAGCTCAAACTCTACACTGTAACTCAGCTGGTGAAAAACACTTGCGTAAACGCATTCGGAGTATTTCCGCTGGGTGCAGCACTGAAGCGACCCACTCAAGTTCAAGGTGTAATCATTATCTTGGTGCACAAAGGGGTCCACAACGTGAGAGTTCAGCAGGAAGTCTGAAGATGCTGGGGGAGCTGAGGCAACGCACCAAGAAAGTGTTGGAGGAAGTCAGTGGGTCAGGCAGCATCCGTGGAAAGGAATGGATTCCATGGATGCCGCCTTATCCCATGACTTGCTCCAGCTCTTCAGGTGTATAATTGGGTCATGACAACCTTTCAATGAGCAGCCAAGCTCTGACAGGAACAGTCCACTCCAAGAGTAAAACCCTGACAATCCACAATCTGATGATCTGTCCATTGCATGACGATCCCTGTGACTCTAAATATACTGGGATCTGGATTCTAGTCTTCCCTTGAAACCTGGTTTTTGTTCCCCCACTGCCCTTTAGGTCACCTGGGCCTGATTTCTCACTCTCCCTTTTCCTCCGGCGCTCTCTGTCATTTCTTCCCCCGTGTCTGTGTGCATTTCCTCCGGGTATTTCGGTTTTCGGTTTCCTCCCACTGTCCAAAACGTACTAGGTTGATATGGGTATATTGGGGGGGGGGGGGGTGGTGGGGAAATTGTGTCGGAGGTTTAGATCTGGAGCTCGGGTTGCCGATGGGACTTATGTATGTGCGGCTGTAGAGGCTGCGGGAGTGCCTTGGTGGGGATGGGGAGGGGAATTACTCTCTTTTGCTTCTCTTTCCCTGACTGTATGGGGCACCAGGTATTTCTGCCGATGGCAAATCTTTCTCTGCCTTACGGCGGACTAAATGAAATTTCGTGTAATATTACACCTGTTTTATTGCATGACAATAAAAGAACATTGAATCTTGAAATGGCCAGAATCAGCTACTACCGGGTTGCGAATAACATTTTGTTTCCTTTGATTACTGGGGCATGCATCGCAAGCTCCCTTGCAATTCACTGGGTTTTCTTTAATATATATTTCTGTGTAACTTACAAAAAGAACTGAATTAAAAATCAATATTCATTCCAATAATGCAGGAAATCTGAAAGTCCATCCCTAAAGTTTGAGTGTTCTGAATAACAGAGGTTAACTGTGGATAACATTCTTTAAAGGGATCAACATGCCACACTAATAGTTAGAAACCAAGCTTTCAAAATATCAAATAATCCAGACAAATTGTGAAATAGAAACTTAAATTGATCGCTGTTCCATATCAACAGTAATCGTTGAATCAACACTTAGATGGTGAAAATATCCTAACAGGCAATTTATACAATCTCCATATGAATAATTAAATACACACTTCTTTCACTGTACAGAGTAATTATACAGATCAATAAGACAAAAACCTTCCAACAGATCCATATTAAGGTGTGGCCTCAAGAGGGCACCCAACATCATAAAGGACTATTGCCATGATCACAATCTCTTCTCGAGAGAATGAAGGTGCAGAAGCCTGAAGTTCAACACTTCTGGTCCGAGAACAGTTTTTGCTCAACAGGTATCAGCTCTTGAAGCACCTCATACTTTTTTAATTTAGAGGTACAGCATGCTCGCAGCCCTTACTGAGCCCGCGCTGCCCAAATACAGCCATACGATTTATCAACCGACCAGCCCTGTACGGCTTTGGGAAACCAGAGCACAGGGAGAATGTCCAAACTCCTCACAGACAGCGCCAGACTCGAACCCGAGTTGATGATCCTGTAAGAGTATTGCGCTAACCACGGCACTCACGGTGCCGCCCACTAACCATAAAAATAAATTTACCCCAAGACTTCCAAAGGACTGTCTGGACTATTAAAACATTACTGATTTCCTTCTATTAACTGCAACTGCGAATATTTATCTATCTCAAAGTGTCAACCATTCTTTTTTTCTTCCACCGATGCTGCTTGACCCACTAAGTTCCTCCGGCAGATTGTTCTTTGCAACTTCAAAGCCCTTTCTGTCTGCTCAAACGTCGAGAGTGCACTCGGTTCCGGAGATACCTCTGGCATCTCGTTCCTGCACCAGGGTTCAGATCGGCCACGTTACCCAGGATTCAGGCAAGTGGATGAGTTTCTTAGCCACAGGACATTCATAAACCAGATGGGTGTTTACGACAACGCGTAGTTTTATGATAAGTAGATTTACTCAATTAACTAATTTCCCCCAGCTGCTGTGGTGAGATTTGAACTCAGGTCTACAAGTCAATAATTAATCCCTCCCTCTTTATTACCAGCCCACAGATATATTCATGGCTCTCTCTTACCTAAAGAACATCGAACACTGCAGTATCGTACAGGCCCTCCATGTTATGCTGGCCTTATATATTCCTACCAAAATAAAACGAAACCCTCGCAACTCTCTATTTTCCTTTCATCATGTGCCTGTCTAAGAGTCTCTTAAATGCCCCTAATATTCCAGCCTCCCATCACCACCCCAGCAATGCATTCCAGGCACCCACAATTCTCTGTGTATAAAACGTACCCCTCATATCCCTCATACATTTTATCCTCTTCACTTTGTCCAGATGTTGATCCCCATCTCTATGCCCTTCAGGAATGCATTAACCATCCATGGATCAGGCTGACCTATGGGTCAGTTCCTCTGTAACTTGACCCATGAAGTTGCAATTCCCGCAAGTCTGACCAAATCCACAATGACTTCACAGTACCATGAGACACTAAATGTGTCCATAGGGACCAACAATTCTACCTGTCTCAGGCCGACTAATCCTGTCTACCTGTCACCTTGCCCTCTGACATGGTCCCTCTTCTCTCCCAGAAACATCTGATTGCCTCTTGAATGATTTCTGAGATTTTCCTCTGGAAAGAATGGATAAAGTGACTACTCAGTTTTTTTTTCTGCCCAGGGTAAACGATCCTGGAATGAGAGGTTTTACCTGTAAGGAGTTGTATGTTCTCCCCTTGTCTGTGTGGGATTCCTCCGGCTCCTTTGGTTTCCTCTCACCGCTCCAAAATCAAACAGTGGAAGGACTGCAAGACAGAAACGCTTCGGAATTTCTTCAGCCAGAGGGTAGTACATCTGTGGAATCTGTTGCCACAGGCGGTTGTGGAGGTCAGATCATTGGGGATATTTAAGGCAGAGATTGATAGATTCATGTTAAACCAGGTTATCAAAGGTTATAGAGAGGCCAGTTGGTGGGGCTGAATGGGAAAATGGATCAGTTCATTGTATGTCAATGGGCTAAATAGCCCATTTCTACTTGCATATCTTATGGTTTTATAAGGCGAGACGGAAGAGATTTTAGAGGGAATCGAGGAGGTCATTTGGACTCATCCAAACCAAGTTTCATTAGGGCCTCAATCCTGGGAAGTTTGGACTGGGAGACAGCTGGATCAGCCACCTGATACTGTGTGCAGTTCCCACACTGACACCCTGGTCTTCAGTGTCCACGCTGAATAACCCCATACTGTGTGCAGTCTGCAGAAGCAGAGGATGGGATGGAAGTTTTGATAGCGTGATATTGAAGCTAGTGGAGGTAGTTTCTCATAGTTCTACAGTCTGAGTTTAATCGTGCCTTGGGTGTTGTCTGTGTGGAGTTTGCACCTTCTCCCTGTGACCATCAGGATTTCCTCTGGGTGCTTGGGTTTCTCCACACTTTTGTGTGTGTGTGTGTGTATGTGTGTGTGTGTATGTGTATGTCTATGTTTGTGAGGGCCTTTCTGTGAGTGATTGTGTATTTGAGTCTGTGTGCGTATGTGAGTGCACATGAGTGCCGGTGCATATGTGCGTGTGTGCGTGTGTGTGTGCGTGCATGTGTGTGTGTGTGCGTGCATGTGTGTGCATGTGTGTATGTGTGTGTGTGCGTGTGTGTGCGTGTGTGTGTGCGTGCGTGTGTGCGTGTGTGTGTGTGCGTGCGTGTGTGTGCGTGCATGCGTGTGTGTGTGCGTGTGTCTGTGCGTGTGTGTGTGTGTGTGTGTGTGTGTATGTGTGCGTGTGTTTGCCGGTGGGGGGTGGTTTAGGAGGGGTGAAGATTTTTAATTTTTTTAAAATTTACACACGCTGCACAGTAACAGGCCCTTTCTGTCCATGAGTCCATGGCACCCAATTGACGTAAATTCCCAATACGTTTGTTTTTGGAGCAGTGGGAGGAAACGAGAGGAGCCGGAGGAAACCCATGCAGACATGGGGAGAAGATCAAGCTCCTTACAGGTAGTGCGGGAAATGAAGCCCGGTCCTGATCGTTGGTGCTGTTACAGCATTGTGCTAACCATACCGTGGAATGAATTGCTTTGTGACCCAGCAGAGACACGATGGGCAATACGGTCTCCTACATCACACGGATGCGTGGAAGTGACGGGGCCAGGAATTATGACAGCTTGGGACTTGGGGTTGGAATGGTAGGAGGGCAGATTTGGACTAACGGTTTCCCTCTCCGCAGATGCTACCCGACCTCCCGAGTATCTCCAGCATTCGCCATCATTTCCAGGAGGGAGCAGTGCTTGAATCCAGACTGCACGTCACTCCGGATGAAAATAATTTCCTATGAACCTCAACAACCTCAAAACCAACAACCCTTCAGTCAGTAAAGCACATCAGGGAGTGAAAGTGGATTCTGGCCACAGCAGTCAGTATATCTAGTTGACATTTTAGAACTACCCAGAGGTTTTACTAAACAGGAATATGGGATTGTGTATGCAGGAATTCCAGCAACATGGCAAATTAATCCTGGAGTATGAGACAGTAAATCATTGCATCGCACCATTCTGTGTGCAGAAGCAAAGGTGCTCCAATGAAGAAATCAAAGGCCTTGCAAAAGGGGCCTGAAATGTCTCTGGTTGCGGTGTCGAGTTTAACAGGCTCAGCAAGGGGGCCAGTCACATTTCAATGGCTGTTTTTCTTTCCCAACACAATCCTGGTGAAAGGAAAACCAGCACCTTTAGCCCATTATTTTATATGGCACTTAAACTAATGCAAAGCATCTGTAACCTTTTGCTCACTTGATATTTCTGTGGATTGTTTTGTTTCAGGCCTAACTAACCCTGACAGGATGAAGGGCCCACTGGCTTGTGTGTGGTTTGCACACTCCCTTAATGGCAGGCTGTGTGAGACAACCATTTCCTGCCAGTTAAGACCATTAACTCAGACAGACAATTCAATTTGGTTTTCTATTTCACTCCTTCCTTTTTTTCCACTCTTCCCCTCCTTTTTGCACCTCCTTCATGAGTGGGGCGACAGGGTGAGCAACATAGCCACAGTGCCAACGATAGGGACCACTGTTTGAATCCGGCCCTGTCTGTAAAGGAGTTTCCTCGTTCTCCTTGAGTCTGCTTGGGTTTCCTCCGGGTGCTCCGGTTTCCTCCCACCATTCAAAATGTACCGGGGATTGTAGGTCAATCAGGTTAAATTGGTGGCAGGGGTTCATGGGCCGAAAGGGCCTGTAATTATGCTATATGTTTAAATTTTAAAATGCTTTTAATTTTGTCCCCCTCGATCTCATCTCTCCCTTTCTCAAACTCTCTCTGATTTGCCCTCCCTTGTTCACTCGGCACCTTCGTCATCTATCTGACATTCACGCCTACAAAAAAAATTGGCACACCACCTTATTACAGACCCTTCTAGCCCACGAGCCCGTGCCCCCCAAAACGTGAATGAACCTCCAATCTCCGTACATTTTTTGTAGGGCAGCCGGAGGAAACCCTCGCAGACACAGGGAGAACGCACAAATTCTTGACAGACAGCTCCGGATTTGAACCCAGGTTTCTGGCACAGTTATAGCAATGCAGAACATTACAGCACAGGATAGGCCCTTCGGCCCATGATGTTGTGCCAAACTATGTAAACCTACTCAACTTCACATCCAAAACCGTCTATTTTTCTTGTGTCTTTCAAGTGACCCTATCGTACCAGCTTCCACCACCACCCCTGGCAATCCACTCCCTGCGTAAAGGACCTACCACTGAAATCTTCCCACAACATCTGTACATGTCCTCTGGTATTGTCGCTCCGGGAAGAAAGTGCTGGTTGCCACTCATAATGTTGCAGACCTCCATTAAGTCGCCCCTCATCCTTCTTCACTCCAAAAAGAAAAGCCCAAGTTCTGTCAATCTTGCCTCATGAAACACATTCTCCAATCCTCTGCTCCAAAGCTTCCATATCCTTCCTTGTAATGAGATGACCAGAACTGAATACTATAGAAAGAATTTCAGTGCATTGTACTATAGATATGACAATAAATTCATTGCCTTAATCACTCGCTTCCTACTTCCCCTTTCCCTCCCTCAAAGCCCATTCCGATCACCCAACCTCTTTTTCGTCCCTCCTTTCCAGATGTGAAAGCAAACTTCACGAACCAGCTCCCTTAACAATATTTTGCATGAAAGAAATTAATGGTTTTAAAAAACCAAACGTTCGGTGCTCATTAATGAGCAGGTGTTGGAGGGAATATATTTAATAGGATGGTTGCAGGAATTCTTAAAGGGGCAGTCACACAGCTGAAAAGCGACATCCACGAGAAACAGCCATTCTCAGCAAGGGTCTTCCCCACCCCCGATTGGGGCCATAGCACATTTAAGTAAAAACCTTGTTTTCTTCTTTTCACCTCATGTAACATAAATATTTTTTAATGTCTTTTTTTAATGAAGTTGGTGGGAGAGAATGACAGAAGAAACCTTCATGGATTTTAAAACGACATCCAGTTCCCCCTCATTTGGAAAGTGAAGACATCACTGTTTAATTTTTGAGTTGCCAGCCTCTCTATGTTTTTCTCTAAGGTAAATGGAGATGGAAATGACTGCTGCACAGGGATGTGGGGGGGGGGGGGGAGGGCAGACATAAATGTTGAGTAGAATCCAAAGGTGGGGGGGGGCATAGCCCATAAAAGGATGAGAATGGCTGCACTAGATTAACCGATATCAATACCCGGTTTTGGGCGGCATAAGCGGTTAGGGTGACGCTGTTATACCGCCAGCGAATTGGGTTCAAATCCGGCTGCTGACTGTAAGGAGTTTATACGTTCTCCCCTCGTTTGCTTGGGATTCCTCCGGGTGTTCCGGTTTCCTCCCAGCCTCCAAAATGTATGGGGTTCGTAGGTTAATAAGGGTGTTTGGGCTGTATGTCTAAATTTAAATTCAAAGAGTAAAATTTGAAATTTGGATGGGATGGAGAGGTATGGAGGGCTATGGACTGGGTGCGGGTCAGTGGGACTAGGGAAAAAAATGGTTCGGCACAGACTAGAAGGGCCGAAGGGGCCTGTTTCTGTGCTGTAGTGTTCTATGGTTCTATTTAAATTTGTATATTCATTTGCTGTGCTTAAGTCATCCAGACCTGCAAAATTGTTACTACATTAATGATATTTCCCTCTAAAAAAAATAATTGTGATAATCAGGTCATTAAGCTGGGGAGAGGAAAATCACAAATCACGAGAATGTTACTTTGAGCAGCAGAGAGGACGCAGGCTTTCACTCAAGAGGGAAAATGCGGCGGCTTCGTCAGTAAGGCCAAGGAGAGTCCCAAGAGATTCTGTAAGTATATTAAAGGGAGAAGTGTAAGGACAGAAAGAATAAGGCCCCTTGAAGATAAACAGGGTCGGCCATGTGTTGAGCCACAGGAGGCAGGACAGGACCTTCGTGAGTATTTCCATCTGCATTTACCTTGGAGAAAGGCTGGCAACTCGGAAGTTAAACAGTGATGTCTTCAAGAGAGTTCACTTTTCAAATGAGGAGGAGCTGGGCGTCGTCTTAAAATGCATGAAAGTAGATAATAAAGAGGAAGCCCTGCAAAAGGTAGGGGACACAGCCCAGGATAGAACGGGTAAAACCTTCCCCCCACCAGAGAGAGCATCTACAGGGAACACTGCCGTGGGAGAGCAGCAGCGATCATCAAGGATCCACACCACCCAGCACGTGCTCCGTCCTTGCTGCTGCCATCAGGAAAGAGGTAGAGGGGCCACGAGACTCGCACCCCCAGGTTCAGGAACAGCTGCTGCCCCTCCACCATCAGGCTCCTCAACGATAAACTGTGGTGGAACCTCTGTCAATACTCCGCTTGCATGTGTATGGCTGGCCCGCCGCTTGCAAATTGTACCCATGGCTCCTCCTCCTTGATTCCCCTAATAAAGGCGGTCACGCCATAACCCCTCCCCCAAAACAAGCTCAGGTCTTGGGTGACCAACATGAGACATGGTTAAAAAAAAAAGTTGATCAGCCAGGTAACGTCTAATCTTTGGATGTATTGATAGGATATCACAAACTCAATCAGGGACTTATTTAAGGACTCTTAAATAACATTTTATTGTTATTTTTTTCTCTCTCCCTGTATTGCACAGTCAGTTTGTTTACATGTGTGTGCTGAGCCGGTTTTTTTTTGGACTGCAAATAAGTGGTGATTTTGCTTTAACCAAAGGAAAAAGAACCTCAGGGTTCTATGTGATGTCATGCATGCACTCTGACAATAAATCTGAATTCTGAAATTCCTAGAACCTGATTAAGTGCCTTAAACACTCACTTCCTACTTCCCCTTTCCCTCCCTCAAAGCCCATTCCGATCACCCAACCTCTTTTTCGTCCCTCCTTTCCAGATGTGAAAGCAAACTTCACGAACCAGCTCCCTTAACAATATTTTGCATGAAAGAAATTAATGGTTTTAAAAAACCAAACGTTCGGTGCAGGGCTTTGTATCTGGGAAATCACATCTCAAACATCTGGAGGGGTGGCCAAGAAGATTCACGAGGGCAGAGTGGTGGACAAGACATAGAACACAGAATATTACAGCCCTTCAGCCCCTAATGCTGTGCTGACTGATATAAACCTACTAAACTAACTAAACCCTCCCTACCTCTCACCCATAATCCACTATTTTTCTTGCATCCATGCACCTAAGAGTCTTTCAAATGACCCTATTGATCCAGCCTCCACCACCACTCCTGGCAATGCATTCCAGTCATCCATTAATCTCTGTGATGTCTCTCTTAAACTTTCCTCCCTTCACCTTATACAGACATCCTCTTCTATTTGCTTTCATCACCCTGGGACTGGGGAAAAAAGTGCTGACTTCTATAAAGTCACTTCTAATCCTTCCTTGCTTCAAAGATAAAAAGCCCCAGCTCTGTTAGCCTTACCCCATAAGACATTCTCCAATTCAGACAACAACCTGGTAAATCTCCTCTGCACCCTCTCTAAAGCATCCACATCCTTCCCGTAATGAGGTAACCAGAACTGAACACAATATTCCAAGTGTGGTCTAACCAGAGTTTTATGGAGCTGCAACATTACTTCACGCCTCTTGAACTCAATCTCCCGACTAATGAAGCCCAGCATACCAGAAGCCTCCTTAACCATCCAATCAATCCTTAAGTGATCTAAGGATTTGGACCCTAATCTGTTCTTCCATACTGCCATTAACCATGTACTCTGCCTTCAGGTTTGACCTTCCAAAATGCATCATTTCACACTTATCTGGATTGAACTCCTCTGCCATTTTTCCATCCAACTCTGCAACCCATCTATATCTTGTTGTAGCATACCTTCTACCCTTTCCAACTTTCCTTTGTCTATATGGGCCTCAGCAAGGCCCTGTCACAAAGTCCCTCATGGAGGATGGTAGTGCAGGTTTGATTGAAGGCTTGAGAACAGTGGCGTGTCACAGGGATCAGGCTGAATCCACGAATCATAGAGAATTGGAGCAGGAGATGGCCATTCAACCCTTCAAGCTGACCCTGCCACCTCAGTATCCTATCCCTGCTTTCTCTCCACACCCTTTGACCTCTTCAGCCATAAGGGCCACATCCAGATCAATATATCGAACAAACTGGCCTCAATAACTTCCTGGGGTGGGGAGTTCCACAACTCTGAAGTTTCTCCTCATCTCGGTCCTAAATGGCTTCCCCCTTCTCCTTAGAATGTGACCCCTTGTTCTGGCCTTCCCCAACATCGGGAACATTCTTCCTGCATCCAACCTGTCTGGTCCAGTCAAATTATATTTGTCTTTATGAGGTCCTTTCTTATTTTACCACATATTTGATGTCCCTGAATATATCACCTCCCATACTTAGACACTCAGGCCTTTTCAGCCTATGTCCCTGTGCCAACCAATTGCAGCAATTAACCTACAACCCCATATTTCAAATGGTGGGAGGAAACTGGAGCACCTTGAAGAAACCCACGAAGACACGGGGAGAACGTAGGAACTCCTTGTAGGCAATGCTGGATTTGAATCTGGGTCTAAGGTGCTTACGCAGCATTGCGCTAACCATGTGTTGGCATTCAATTCCACCCGACTTGGACAACCTTCCTCATCATCCACAACGCCACAATTTCACATCTGCAAACTCACTAATCGTCCCTCCCACACTCATGTCCAAGTCATTAGCATGTATCAGATCCAGCAAGTGTCCTAGTGGTGCACACTGGTCACAGACCACCAATCACTCTTCCACCACTGTCCTCCAATCACACCACCAAGCTGATTTTAGATCCAATTCACCAGCTCATGGTGAATCTCGCGTAAAACATGAAAGACTGCCGACGCTGTGGTTGAAGTAAAAATACAATGCTGGAGAAACTCAGTAGGCCAAGCAGTGTTCTTTATACAGGTGTTCTTTATACAGGTGTTCTTTATACAGGTGCTCTTTATACAGGTGTTCTTTATACAGATGCTTCCTTACTTACTTACGATGGTCTGACTTATGATTGTTCAAAGTTACAATAGTTCAAGTCCTCCTTTCAATTTCGAATTCCGATCTGTTCCCGTCCTCGTGATAGGCGATATGCTACACTCTCGCGATGGTGGGCGACGGCAGTATCCCGTGAGGGTATCGTTCAGCATACTCTCTCGTGACGCTGACTCAACCCCACTCCCAGTCTCTGCAGCGATCACATGAACGAGTGCACTGTAAACAACCCATCAAAAATGGTAGGTGCGGTATTCTTTCTCGACTTACGATGGGTCTGCCAGAACGTAACCCCATTGTAAGTTGAGGAGCACCTGTCTAGCTAAGATAAAGATACATCACCAACGTTTTGGCCTTGAGCCCTTCATCAAGGTCTCACTCTTTACTTTTTAACTTTCATGTTAAATCTCATGCACCTTAACCCTTCTGCACTAGCTTAACATCCTGGACCTTGCCTTCATCAACCTTCCTTGATATTTGAATTGGTGAGGAACTGAGCAGGTCAAAAAAGAATGGTTGGTGCTTTATTCCTTCAGTTAATTGTCTTTAGCTTTGGTTTCCATCATCTCCCGTGCATCCCTGGTTGGTGAGACTAGATCTCCTTCCTTTGAACCCATGATGACTGCCCCTGCCTTTCCAAATGTACGGAAATCCTATCCCTGAGGACATCCTCCAATTATTTTCCAACCACTGACACAAGATGCTTGCCCGCGTATCCCTCATTCCGTTCTAAAATAAGGAACCGTTATTAGCAAGCCTGAAATGTGGGCAACAGGCGAGTGTCATGGTTAGTGCACTCTTTTACAGTGCCAGTGACCTGTGTTCGAATCCAGCGCTGTCTGTTAGGAGCTTGTACATTCTCCCCGTTTCTGCACGGATTTTCTCCGGGTGCTCTGGTTTCCTCCCACCCTTCAAAGCTTATCGGTTAGTTAGATGTCATTGGGCAGCACGGGTTCATAAACTGAAAGGACATGTTACTGTGCTGTATGTCCAAATTAAAAAATAATTTCATTTAAAAGATCTCACCTGAGACCATTGAAGATGCCAGATCCCTCCTCCCTTGCACCCTGGAATAGATCTCACCTAGCCTAGGGATTTAGCAGCCCTCATGTTATCCAATAATATCTTTTCATTCTTGATGTAGAACCAGTTCAGATTACTTCCCTGAGCTCACATTTTTCCATGTCCTCTCCAGTGTACTTGAGAATACTTGAGAAGGGGTCAAACTTGAAAAGGCAATGATGTGTCTCTGAGGAAAACTCTTTGGGACCAGTGAGCATAATTCTATTGCATTCAAGATAATCACAGAAACCAAGCGGAGTGCCTGAAACTGGGGCCTCATAGGTCAAGGCAGCGATGAAAGTCAAGCCTAGGTGTTATGAATGCTGGTCAGACCTGTGTCGCGATAGTTTGACCTCAGTGATGAACACATGATATAGACTGGTGCAGCATAACTTTCTTCACCAGTTGTACCTCACGCCGCAGAAATTGAATAAAGGTAAAACAGAAATTTCCGACCAATGTTTCAGGAACCTTTGTGCATTCAACCTGGTCATGCCTCAAGGTCAAGGCCTTTTGGATAGAGCTAGGCCAAGCCCTTGAGGACCTTTGTGCACTCAACCTGGTCATGGCCCAAGGTCAGGGTCTTTTGAGTAGAGCTAGGCCAAGCCTAAAGAAAATTATAGGTAAAGAGTTTCCACAGGACCCAGAGTTATTCCTGTTGAGAGACATCATGGACATAAGGCTTACGATGAAGCTGTCCAACTTTCAAATCCAATTTGTGTTGATCGCTCTGGCGGTGGCCAGGAAGTGCCAGAAAGTACCCAGAAATCAGACTCTCATCTGGGCAGAGCTGTGTTCCCTTTCAGTAAATTACTTATAATCTAAGGAAAAAATATGAAACTTTTCTTAAAATCTGGCAACCCTACCTGCGTTACATAGGTGCAAGGATATAGTGCGGTCCCCTGTGCTTCGTTGACTGACACCCCCCCCCAACTTGTCCTTCCTCTCTTGGAGAGAAGGTGGATGGGGGGAGGGAGGGTGTCCATTCCAATCAGGCCAAGTCAAGATGAATGTAAGAGAGCTGGAGGTCAGGCCCTGTGGTTAATGTGTTTTACTCTACTCTTTTTTATTTGTCCTCGGTCAGTGGTGTCTTGTTTTTTTATGTTAAATAAGCATTTTTGCCTTTTCATGTAAATTAAGTTTCTTTATTTAAATGGTTAGTGTGTTCTCGTATTTGTTATTTTGTGTTTTGGTGCGGGGGTTGGGGGGATAAAACCAGACTCGGTAGAAGAAATGTACTTGATGAACATAATAGTTGTACTGTGAATTATTTCAACTGTCTGAGTTTGGAAAAATCATAAATAAAATATTCAAAATAAAAGATAATCACTGAAAAAGATAAGACTGGTCCTCAAATACGAGTCCATTTTATTTTTGGTTTTAAATTTATTTACAATACAGTACAAGCCAATTTCGGCCACTGAAGCCTGTGCTGGCTGGTGAACCTATACCCCTGTACCATTGGGAAGGTGGCTGGAAAGCAGAGCACTCGGGGAAAACTCAAACAGGTAGATCACGGAGAGTACGTACAAACCCTTTGCGGACAGTGGCAACTTTGAACCTGGATCGCTGGCGCTGCAATCGCACTGTCCTAACTGCCAACGCTAACTGCATTTGTAGCTATTTTAACCACCCCAACCATTCCTGCAGTGATATAGAATGGAGAACATAGAATATTCCAACACAGTACAGGCCCTTTGACCCATGATGTTTTGCCGACTGATATAAACCTATTAAACAATCTAAACCATCCTTATCTCACACCCATAACCTTCTATGTTTCCTGCATCCATGTGCCTTTTGTACCAGCCTCCACCAATGCATTCCAATACTCTCTGTGTAAGACTTAGCCTTGATGTCTCCTTGTTCAAATGTCCTCTAGTATCTGCTACTGTCACCCCAGGATAGAGGTGCTGGCTGTCTACCCTATCTATGCCTCTCATTATTGTATAAACCTCTGTGTCTCCTCTCTTCTCTCTTTGCTCCAAAGAGATAAGTCCCAGCTCTGCTAACCTTGTCTCATAAGACATGTTCACCAATCCGGACAACATCCTGGTAAATCTCTTCTGAACCCTCTCCAAAGCTTCCACATATTTCCTGTAATGAGGTAAACAGAATGGAACACAATGTTCCATGTGTTGTCTAACCAAAGTTTTATAAAGCTGCAACATTAGCTCACGACTCTTGAACTCAATCCTCCCAAATAATGAATACCGTAAGCCTTCTTAACTATCTTGTCAACCTGCATGGCAGGAACCATTGCTGACCCAGGGATTCCAACCTCTGGAACCATTCCTGACCCAGGGATTCTATCCTCTGGAACTATAACTGACTCTAGTGTCCCCATATTCGTCATTATCAGTCTCTTCAATAGATCTCACACTGGGGACTGATGGTACCCTTGCACTATTTATGATGGTGCCACTCATTACACGCCACACTTATTGACTTATTGTAACACTAGCCTTGGCACTGTTGTCTATTCATTTGCTGCTATTGCACTACCTGTTGTGTAACTTGACTTGCCTGGATAGCACTAAAGCATCCATTTTTTCAACAATGGATTACTCTCTCATATCGTCCTGAACGGGAGGACAGGAGGTTGGTAGAAACATTTCAACTTTGAGAGAGTCTGGTCACAGGACATTTGGAGAAGGAAACAGGACCTCTGCACCATATATAAATATACCCTCAGGGATACCCCGCTTTATGAAACTAGAGTGTTCCTATGGAACGTTTCGTAAGCCGAAATGGCATAAAGCAAAGAGCCATTCACTACTATTGAAAACTATTTTTGTAAAAGGGAAAACTCATTCAAATAGAAAGGTAGGTAGGTAGATAGCGTGTGAGTGTGCGGATGTACGCATGTGTGTATGCACATGTATGTGGATATACAAATGTGTGCATTTGCTCGTGTGTGGATGGATGGGTGAGTCTATGTACATATGTGTGCATGTGTATTTGTGCCTGTTTGTCCACAAATGCATGTGTGCACAGATGTGCATGTGGGTTGGGTGCTCTTGTATCTTCCGGATACGTGTATGTATATATGTCATTTGAAAGTGATGGTGGATGTTCCAGTCATCAGGCCAATTGCTGCAGAGAATGTGACGGCTGTCATGGATGATGTGTCACTCAGGCAGCCCCCTTAATGATTTGCTGATGTCCATTTCGTATCCCCAACCCAAGGCCAAATTCACCCCTTGAATTCCGTGGGCTTCTCTGCTCTCTGCTGTCCTCTGCTGGTAGTTCTGGTGAGGACAGGACTAATCTGGGCTGAATCAGGAACTTGTGGGTGACAGTCAATCACCAGTCAACTCTTCCCCTTCACACGCATGCACGCACTCCTGTACATGATGTACACGCAGGTTACCACGGAAACTCCTTGCATGACCTGCCTGTAAGTTACTGTAACTTTTGCCGTGATTAACCCAGAAAGGCAAGCCATAATTTTCAGCCATACATCCAACGTTCTAATTTTATTGACAATCCATACTGTACACCTTATCCAGGCGCCCTGATTCGCGCATCCCAGATCAATAGGCTCCCACTGGACTCCTTATGAACACTGCTCCCCATCCAGATGGCAACTCGCCCAAACGATAATTAGCCTTCCTGAAAGAATACACATCCCACTCTTCTCATTACAAGACGCCATTGTTCATTTTTTCAAATATAGAAATACAGCATGGTAATACAGGCCCTTGCGGCCCATAAGCCGGTGCCATCTGACGACACCCAATTAACCTACAACCCCCGTAAGTTTTTGAAGGGTGGGAGGAAACCGGAACACTCAATGGAAACCTATGCAGAATCGAGAAGGTATAAACTCCTTACAGATGACACTGGATTTGAACCTGGGTCTCTGGTGCTGCAACATCCTTGCGAGGCTGCATCTCTGCTCACTGCACCACCGCTTTGCCCCCTTCTGTCTGTCCTTGCCCCGATTTCTGTTGGCTCTCTGCACACGTCATCCTGAAGATGCAGTCGCCGTCACTTGGCTGAACCTTTCGCTTTGTGCCCACGTTTTCTCTTCTATGCACAATCTTCCTCTCCCTCTTGTCTCTTCACTAGCGCTGCCTTGTGGTTGAAAGACCCACACCAGGCTGTGGGCTGCTGGAGACGGCCTCAGGATTCGAGAGAGCGCTGAGGGCAAGAAGGGCCCCTTAAGGGCCTCGGGCGCTGAGAGTTTCCAAACTGTATCGGAGGCTTGGACTGGGAGTCCGGGTTGCCGGTGGATCGAACAGAGGTCTGTGTGGCTGCAGAGGTTAGAGAAGCACTGGAGGTGAATCCACGGACATTAATATCTCTGAAGGGAGTGTCTTTTGCTTCCATTTCTGGTGTTTTTAGGGGCATCAGGCAATGTTAGTGGGATCTCTTTGTCTCCCTTACAACATTTCACAGAAGTGCAATTCAGAATGTCCTCTCTGTTGCATCATTTAGTGGGACAGTAGCTGTAAAACATTGGACCAGAAGTCAGTACATCCAAACGGCTGAGAAGATCACCGGGGTCTCCTTTTCCTCTATTCGCAATATTTACTGGCTTATATATGTTTCAAAGAATTTTGAGGACTCTTTCCATCTTTCAGGAAGGAGGTAGAGGAGCATCAAAATTAGGGCTGCTAGGCTGGGGAATAGCTTCTTCCCGCGAGCCGTGAATTGTTGAACAGTATCCTGTCAGCAAAATATGCATAAATTTTTACTTTAAATTATATTTTTGTTCATATATGTAATTTTGATGTGTGTGTGTGTGTGTGTGTGTGTGTGTGTGTGTGTGTGTGTGTGTGAGAGTGAGTGTGTGTATTAGTGTGTGGATGTGAATGGGTGAGAGTGTGAGTGTGTGGATGTGAGTCAATGAGTGTGGGTGTGAGAGAGAGTGGGTGGATGGATGGGTGTGTGTGTGGGTGTGTGTGTGAGAGAGAGGGTGTGTGTGTGTGTGTGTGTGTGTGTGTGTGTGTGTGTGCGCGCGCGCACGTGCACACCATGGTCCGGAGAAACACTGCATCGTCTTGTATATATGTAGTCAGATGAAAATAAACTTGAACCTGAACTTGATCTGGTGACCCCAAGAGCTGTCTACTTCCACCACGAACCCTAGCATCCAGTTCCACATGTTCACCATTCTCTGTGTTAAAAAACCTGCCCCGCACATCCTCTTTTTAATTTAATTTAATTTAATTTTAATTTTTAGAGTTAGAGCACAGCAGAAAGGACTTTCTGGCCCATGAGCCTGTGCCACCAAAATACACCAGGGTGGGAGGAAACCAGAGCATGCAGGGAAGACCCATACAATGGAGGGGGGGGGGGAAATCGTATAAACTCGTTATAGACAGCACAGATTCGAACTCTGATCGATTGCGCAGTAATAGCGTTGTGCTAACCTCTACACTAACTGTGTATGTGATACAATTACTCTGGGAAAAAGGTTCTGAGTGTCAGATATGAACAGGTTCAGATTTCAAATTTATTGCCTGACATCACATCACATACAACCCTGAGATCCTTTTATCTGCAGGCGCGGCAGAATTACCACTTATTGATAGAGCAAAAAATAAACTGTACACAGCGTAAACATGTAAACAAGCAAAGAACTGTAAACAGATAATGCATTTAAACAAAAATTGACTGCGCAATACAGAGAGAATTTTAAAAAATCAACAAAGTGCACAAGTAAGAGCCCTTAAATGAGCCCCTGATTGAGTTTGTCGTTGAGGAGTCTGACGGTGGAGGGGGAGCAGCTGTTCCTGAACCTGGTGGTGCGAGTCTTGTGGCTCCTAAACCTCGGTAGCAGTGAGAACAGAGCGTGTGCTGGGTGATGTGGATCCTTGATAATTGCTGCTGCTCTCCGATGGCAGTATTCCCTGCAAATGTTTTTGATGGTCGAGAGGGTTTTGCCCATGACATCCTGGACTGTGTCCATTACCTTTTGCAGGGCTTTACACTCAAGGGTATTAGTGCCCCCAATATCAGACAGTGTCACAGCCGGTCAGCACACTTTCCACCACACATCTGTAGAAATTTACCAGTGTTGTTGGTGTCACACTAAACCTCCACAAACTCTAGAGGAAGTAGAGGCACTGACGTTCTTTCTTCATGATGCCATTGGTGTGTTGGGTCCAGGAAAGATCCTCTGAGATGGTGACTCCCAAGAACTTAAATTTACTCACCCTTTCCACATCTGATCCCCCAATGATCACTGGATTGTCTACCTTGGGCTTTCCTTTCCTGAAGTCAACAATCAGCTCCTTAGTTTTGGTGACATTGAGTGCAAGGTTTCTGTGGAGCACCATTCAGCCAAGTTTCCGATCTCCCTCCTGTCTGCTGATCCATCCCCTTCCTTTATACAACCTGCTACCATGGTACCATTGGAAATTTGTAAATGGTGTTATTGTACCAAGTCATGGGTGTAAAGTGAGTAGAGCAGGCGATGGAAATTGTTCAGGAGATGTTTTTGCCAATCCTCATTGATTGTGGTCTGAAGGTGAGGAAATCAATGATCCAATTACGCAGTGGGGGTGTTAACTTCCAGGTCCTGGAGTCTGCTGATCTGTTTTGAGGGATTGATGATGTTAATTGCCAAGCTGTAGTCGATAAAGAGCATCTTTGCTGTCCATGTGTTCCAGGGCTTTGTGTCGAGCCAGTGAAATGGCATTCACATTAGACCTGTTGTTACCATTGGCGAACAGGAATGGATCCATGTCACAGCTCAGACAGGAGCTGATATGCTTTAACACCAGCCTTTCAAAACACGTCATCACATGCAAGTGATCACTTCATCACAAGAGTCTTAGGGATAATCAGCATGGAAAAAGCCCTTTGGCCCACTCTCCATGCTGACCGCCCCACACCCATTTACACCCATCCCCTTTTATTCTCATCAGTGGGAAATAAGGAACAAAGAGATCATGGAACATTAACGCAGAGGTTTCCCCCTGCAGAAGGCCGGCGGTACACTCCAGCAGGTACAGAGGTTGCCCCCTGTGGTAGGCTGGCGGTACACTCCAGCAGGTACAGAGGTTGCCCCCTGCAGTAGGCCGGTGGTACACTCCAGCAGATATAGAGGTTTCCCCCTGCGGTAGGCCAGCAGTAGACTCCTGCAGGTACAGAGGTTGCCCCCTGTGGTAGGCTGGCGGTACACTCCAGCAGGTACAGAGGTTTCCCCCTGCAGTAGGCCGGTGGTACACTCCAGCAGATATAGAGGTTCCCCCCTGCGGTAGGCCAGCGGTACACTCCTGCAGGTACAGAGGTTGCCGACTTATCTAAGCTCTCTCAACAATCCAGACCTTCTCTAACACCCTTATACCTCTATTTTTCTTACCCGTCCCTATTACAACAGCCTCCAACACCATCCCCGGCAATGCATTTCATGAACCCAGCACTCTCTGCGTAAAAACCTTTTCCCTGATGACTCCCCTAAACATTCCTCCACTCACCTAAAACAGATGTCGTCAGGTGTTTGCAGGCCTCATCCCAGGCTGGCTGTGCACTCTATCTATGCGTCACATAATCTTATACACCTCTATTAAGTCATCTCTCACCCTTTGTCGCTCCAAAGAGAAAAGCCCTGGTTCTGTCAACCAACCCACAGGTCTTTGGCTTGTGGGAGGAGACCAGAGCAACCAGTGGAAATGCCATGCACTTGCAGGGAGAAGGTGCCAACTCCACACAATCAAGACCAGAGGTCAGGACTGAGTGGCTCTGGCACTAACTAGTTCTACCCTCTGCACCTCCTAAGATCGTGGCAGTACAGATCTCATAGTAGTTTGCAAAAATTGATTTATTAAAATATATTTGTTGTGCTTTTTCACAGGATCTTGAACTGGGGGACATGGACTCAAGATTTGGGAGAATAGATTTAAGATGGAAATGAGGAGGAACTGCTTCTGTCATGTGTCTGTGGAATTCTCTACCCAAGTCTTATTAGGTATACTTAAGACACAGATTTTCTGCAGAGTCGAGGAATGAAAAGATATGGGTGTGGTGATACACCACCGGCCTACTGCAGGCAGCCACCTCTGTACCACAGGACAACACCTGGCCGGCTCTCAATCAGTCGGCCTGAATTGATCAAGCCCCACCCGGTCAGGTGTCAATCACCCTCCGGGATATAAGCCTGCGCCGGCCTCCCGAAGTCTCACTCAGAGTTACTGCAGCTACAGCCAGCCTGGCTCTGTGGAAGTCTTTGTGGATTAAAGCCCGTTGTACAGTCTTTACCTTGTGTGTGTCTAATTCTGGCTAACAGCGCACCACAATGGGCAACTGGTAGACGGAGTGAAACACAAAACTCTAAAGATTGTACCTTTAAATTAAATTTTAAATTTAGACATACAGCACAGTTACAGGCCATTTTAGCCCACGAGTCCGAGCTGCCCAATTTATACCCAATTAACCTACACTCCCAGTACTTTTTGAACAGTTGGAGGAAACCGTAGCCCATGCAGACACGGGGAGAACGTACAAACTCCTTACAGACAGCGCAGGTTTCCAACCTCTGTCCAGTCCCGATCGCTGGCGCTGCAAAGGCGTTGGGCTGACCACTACGCCAACCGTACCACTCTTGAAAAGGAATCAGGCCCAAATCGTTGTTTATATCTCATTATGTCTGATGGATGCTGCATGACCTGCTGAGTTCCTCCAGCATTTTTGTGTTTTTTTTTAACAGCAGGGAGTTGAGTCCAAGGCCAAATCAGCCGTGATCTTATTGAATGGCGGAGCAGGCCCAACAAGCCAGGTGGGATGACTCCTGATCACCATTCTTATGTTGATCTGGCCATCACCAACATTCTCAACTGTTCTGTCTCCTGAAGAAGCTAATACCCAGAAGTACTGTTTCAGACGGGAGTCGGACATCTAGGACTGAGATACTGTGAAGCTTCTTCATCTATTCTCTGACGTCCCTTGGAATATCTCTCCCAGTGTGCTATATCCCCTCAGTCACTGTCATTGATGGATTATGGGCTCAAAGGGAATCAAGAGATTGGTGGGAAGGTAGTTAAACAAGAAAGTCTGTGGACCCTAGGTGTACGAGTGCAACACACAAACATGCTGGAGAAACTCAGCAGGTCACACAGCATCCGTAGGAAGTAAAGGGTAATCAAGTTTTCAGTCCTCACCAAGGGTGGGAATGTAGACGAGGGGGAGAATGGGTAATGCTGCTACTAAATGGCAGATGTCGCGAAGCTATAAAGGTTTATACGGATTTGTCGGAATGGAGGATTTGAACTAGGATAGATTGGAAAGACTGAGACATGTTTTTTCCCTGGAATGCTGGGAGAACCTGCGGGACATTGATAAAATCCCGAGGGACGGCACGGTTAGCGCAATGCCATTACAGCGCCTTCAATCGGGACCAGGTTTCGAATCCTACGCTCTCTGTAAGAGCTTTGAACGTTCTCCCCGTGTCTGTGTGGGATTAATCCGGGGGCTCCGGGTTTCCTCCCACCCTCCAAAAAGAAAACGTACCGGGTTGGGGGGGTCGGGGGGGTGTTGTAGGACAAATAGATGTGATTGGGTGGCACAGGCTCATGGGCTGATAGGGCCCACCACAGTGCTGTATGTCTAAATTTAAAAACGTACAAGGTGAATAATCCAGTCATTTATCCAGGGCAGTGGAATCCAAAGCTCAAATGTGAAGGGAAATATTTAAAGAAGAACTGAGGGGCAAGTCTTTCACACAGCAGGTGATTTTTAAAAAAATTTAGATGTAGACACACATGATGTAGCATGGTAACAGGCCCTTTCTGCCCACAAGCCCGTGCTGCCCAGTTACACCCATTTGATCTATAGTCCCCTTACATTTTTTCTTTAAACAGTGGGAGGACACCGATGCCCCCAGAGGAAACACACACAGACATGGGGAGAATGTACAAACTCCTTACAGACAGTGTCGGATTCCAACCCAGGTCACAGGCGCTGTAACAGCGTTTCGCTAACTGCCTCGCTAAACGTACCGTGCCAAAGTTATGTGGGATGGATATAAGGAATGTGATGCCAGGTGAAATGGTGAAGGTGGGGATGTTTAATGACACTAATGGACGTTTAGAGAGGTACATGGATGGGGTGGCCAAACTCGCTTAACGTAAAAGCCACATACAATAAACTTCAAATGTTTGAGATCCACAAACCACAAAAAGATACTACATACAAATTTTTACTCTCAAATTTATATTTTCCATGCTGTACAACTCTATGACCCATGTTGGCTCAATGACCCCCTTCCTGCTCTTACGTTATATCTTCTTGTTATGAGAGGTGTTAGTGGGTCAGACTCCACTGAGATAGAAGAATAAGTTAGCTGGACAATAATATGAAAGGAGAAATGGATTCAGACAATATTTAACACATATTGGACACTTGAGATATGTTCTCCAGTTTCCTGCTGTGACTGATGGTTTGGCTAGTTTAGTAGCCCAGTGTAGGACTGATTGAGAGATAAAGCACCCTCCTTTACCGCTCTGCCCACGTGCAATAGAAACGGAGAAGCCTTGGATGTTTTGTTTCTTCAATTGATATGTGGAACTTTGGAAAAATGAGGATAAATGGCCACTTTCAAAAATCCACATGAAATTTCAAACCCCTCCCCCACCCCACCACCACAAACACACACACACACACACACACATACACACACCGGTGTGTAGGCCTACCCTCCCCCAGTACTCGGAACATATTGCTGGGCAGATAACAAATCAATACTTCCTCCCTGGTGGCTACCTGACCTTTCACCCAAAGGCAACCGACACAAGCTGCTTCCTTGAAATTAAAACTCAATTCCTCTCTTTCTTTCTCCCTTTCTCTCTCTCACTTTTGCTCCCTCTCTTAATCCCCTTCACTTCCCCCCTCTCCCCATTTCTCTTTTGTCCCCCACCTCTCTCTCCCTCCCTCTTCCCTATCTTTCACCCTCTCTCTATCCCTCTCTCTCTCTCACTTGCTCTATAACTCCTCTCCGTCTTTCTCTTCCCCTATCCTCTCTATCCCCTTTTCCCTCCTCTCTCTTCACCCCCCCCCCCCCATCTCCCTCTCTCCTCTCCTCTCTCTCCCCTTTTAATGGTGAACACAGCTCGGGCCATCTTACAAGCCACCCTCCCCTCCATCAACTCCATCTTTACCTCCTGGTATTGCAGGAAAGCAGCCAACATTTTAAAAGCAAGGATCCCCCCCACCCCAAACCTGGTTACACCCACTTCTTCTCACTTTTGCCAGGCAAAAGATACAGAAACTTTAAGACCTCCAGATTTGAGGATAGTTTATTTCATGCTGTTATCAGATTGTAACTGGACGTCACGAAAAAAATGGTATATAATGCCCTGCACTTTTGTCTTTCAACACCGAAACCTGCCCTCTTTGACTTAAGGTTACATTACACCCAACACTTTTGTTTTATTATTACACTACCACCTGGCCTTAAGTAAGGCTGACTTGCTGGATACCACACAAAAGCATTTGCCACTAACTTTGTGCACATGACAATTAACAATTCAACCTACCATAATTCAATTTAAACCCCCTCATCCGGCTCTTCCTTGACCTCTCCAAGTTCCACATGCCTCTCTTCTTCCTCTGTGTGTCATCCTTATGGATTCTCACTCCATGGCTTCCCCACTCTCCATCCACCACCATCCCCCTCTCCCTCATACTCACCTTGTGCCTCATCCTTTTATCGATTCAGGATCAGATGCTCCTTTTTGCACTCTCACCTCTCCCCTCCACCTTCCCTCACTCCCCAACTCACCATCTCTCAACCGCCAACTTACTTAACGGTCTGTCACCCGTTTGATGCACCGTCTCCCGCCCTCGGGCTCAGCCTTCCTCTTGTCCTCGTCCCCTCTCACACACTGCCTCAGTGTCAGTGGCTCTCTTGAGTTCTCTCTGTAATGTTCTTTCCTTCTGCTCCACCTTTCCCGATTTCTCTTTTTATCTTTCTTTGATTTTATTTGTTCCTTGTGCTTTTTCATTTTTGATTTGTTTCACTCCCATTCACTTTTTTTTCCCCTCTTGTCGCTGTTTCCTCTCTCTCTTTCCTTTACACTTTCCCCATCTCTCTCTCTCCTCTCTAAAAGAATAAAGGTTCATCTCATTGGCAGGTTTGCTCCAAAAGCCATTAAACCCACCCCTCACAACTGAAATATCTGAAATATTCAACGATATTCTGGTTCAAGAAACTGGGAAGGTTAAATGTAGTAATACAGATCCTGCTCAGGGAAGAAAGATGGTCGGATATATAGCAGTCTATATCCACACACCCAGCTTCCAAAGTGTGGTACACTGGGTAGCAGTGAGCAAGCACGAAACTCAAAAGACTGTACAACAGGCTTTATTCAGGTAAAAGTTTGAACACCAGTTCGTGCTTTGGTGGCTCCCCGTGTGACTGGCTCAGGAGGGGCCGGCTCAGGTCTATATTCGGGTCGGCTGATTTACAGCCAGCCAGGTGGAGTCAGCCCCTTAGGTAGTCTTCCTGCAAGTTCAGAGATTGCACCCCCCACCCCGCCCCCCCCCCCCGCCTTAGGCTGGTGATTGTACCACCACCACGCAAATTGAGTACAAAAGTTGGTTGGTTGAGTTTTAAAAACAAGTGTTCAGAACAGTTCATCCTTGACAACATGACTGAGTAACAAAATTAGGCCATTCAGCCCATCGATTCATATCATGGCTGATGTATTTTTCCTTCCATCACCATTTTCCTGCCTTCTCCCCATGATATTTGACACCCTTACCAATCAAGAACCTAACAACATCTGCATTAAATCTATCCAATGGCCTGGCCTCATCTGTGGCAACAAATTCCACAGCTTCACCACCCTCTGGCTGAAGAAATTTCAATATATCTCTGTCCTACAGGAACGCCTTTTTATTCAAGAGGCTTTGCCCTCTGGTCCCGGGACTCTCTCCACTCTATCTGGCCCTATCAATATTTGGAATGTTTCAATGAGAATTCCCCCCCTCATCCTTATAAACTCCAGTGAGTACAGGCTCAGAGACACCACATATATCAGTCCTCCTGTCCCTGGGATCATTCTCGTAAACCTCCAACACCGACACATCCTTGCTTAGATATGGAGCCCAAAACTGCTCATAATACTCCAAATTCAGTCTGACCAATGCCTTTGAAGCCACATCACTACAAATCTATCTTTATATTCTATCCCTGTTGAAATGAATGCTAATATTACCTTTAAAATAAAACACGGAGTCTGCAAACTTTTGTGTTTGCCTTCTGGCTACTGCACAACTTGGTGAAATCTCTTCGAAGGATGCGTACGCTGAAAAAGATCTCCTTTGCTCACCAAAGGTCGATGGGATTCTCTCTCACTGCTCCCCATCTGTAATCCCAGCTATTCTCAAGCTCTATGTTGCCTTCCTCGCTACCTGCCTCTGCCCCTGCATCCTCCTTCCCATATCCACCTATTATCTTCTGCCTTTAGGACTGCACTCCTCCCCCCCCCCACCATTTTGTTTGGATGCCTGCCGACATTTTTCCATACCTTGAAGGGCTCAAGTCCAAGACATTGGCTATTGTATTTTTTATCTTGGCTACATAAAGGACACTCTTTGACCAGCTGAGTTTCTCCAGCTTTGTGTTTTTACTTCAACCACCGTGTCAACAGACGTTCATGTTTTACTATTAAGATTGCATTTGCCTTCCTTACTACTGACCCAACCTGCAATGTTGATCTTCAGGAAATCCCTACTCCCTTTGGACCTCCACCTTCTGAATTCTCTCCCCAATTTAGACAATCGTCTGCTTCTTTATTCCTTATACCAAAGTGCATGACCATACCCGACGCTGTTTTCCATCTGCCACTTTTTTCCCCATTCTCCCCAAGTCCCTCTGAACTCCCTTCTTCTGCAACACCACCTGCCCCTCCATCTATCTTCATGCCATCCACCAACTTGGCCGCAAAGCCATCACTGATCTCAAATCCCATGATGCAAGGTTGAGAATTTAAATTTGAGGAAGTTGAACAAATTTGGATGAGCACAGATCGATTGGATCATTATAAGATCTCATCTGGTTCATGCAGAACCATCTTCCATTCCACTGTGCCACCCCAGACCCACAGTATAAACCCCCGATAGTGCGATACGGTTAGTATAGTAGTTTGAGTTATGATGAAAGATTAAATCGTCTAGGATTGTATTCGCTCGAGTTCAGAAGGATGAGAGGAGATCTTATAGAAACATATAGGATTATGAAGGGTATGGATAGGATAAATGTAGGAAGGTTTTTTGAGCTGGCCGGGGAATCTAAAACGAGAGGACACAGTCTCAAGATTCGGGGGAGTAGATTTAGGACAGAGATGAGGAAAAATAGTTTTTCCCAGAGAGTGGTGAATGTTTGGAATTCTCTAACCAGGGAAGTGGTTGAGGCTGCCTCATTAAGCATATTTAAAATTCGGTTAGATAAATTTTTACATGATAGAGAAATTAGGGGATACGGGGAGAAGGCAGGTAGGTGGAGTTAGGTCATAAATTAGATCAGCCATGATCGTATTGAATGGCAGAGCAGGCTCGATGGGCCATTTTTGGCCTCCTCCTCTTCCTACTTCCTATGTTCCTATGTTCCTAGTGCAATGTTATTACAACAGCAGTGACCCAGGTTCGAATATGGCGCTCTCTGTAAGGAGTTTGTACGTTCTGCGTGGGTTTACTCCAAGTGCCCTGGTTTCCTCCCACCCTTCAAAATGTCCAGGTGTTGTAGGATGATTGGGTATAATTGGGGGGCAGAAGGGTTACATTTAAAATAATTTTTAAAAAAATAAAACTACCTTGCCAGGTTATGTACTGGTTATACAGTGATGCAAAAGAGGTCCTCAATCAAGCACTCATTTAAGGACTCTTGTTTGTGCACTTTATTGATTTTCTATTCTCTCTGTGTTGTAGTCAGTTTGTTTACATTCATTATCTGTTTGCAGTTCTTTATTTGTTTATATTTGTACAGTTTTCTTTGCATTACCAAAGTGCTAATTTTGCCTTGCCCCCAGGAAAAAGAATCTTAGGGTTGTCGGTGATGTTACGCGTGCATTCTGACAGTAAATCTGAATCAGGTTGAGTAGCCTGGGACGATACCCCTTGGAATTTGGAAAGATTAGAGGTGATTTTATGAAGTTATATAGAAACAGGATAGAAACAGATGAAAAGAAGCAAGGCTGGTTCCACTGGCAGGTAGGACCACAACTGGGAGACCTAACCTGGAGGTTTGAGGTGAAACACAAAGGTGTGCAGACACTGTGATTGTCGTCAAACCACAAAAATGCTGGACTTGGTCCGTCCAGAGGACGGACCAAGTCCAGCTGAGTTCCTCTAGCATTATATTGGTTGATGGCTTTCTTCAGATACTTGGTGTCCTGCTGAGATCTTTGACTGTTCAGAAGTAAGGAGATAGTCAGCAAATGTTACGGACGTGAACCCTGTGCAAAAAGTAGGCAGGTTCCTGACTAAAAAGGTGAGGGACAGCACGGTAACAAGCTCTTCCGGCCCACAAACCCGTGCTCCACAAATACCCCAATTAGCCTGTAACCCAGTGCATCTAGGAGGGTGGGAGGAAACCAGAGCACCAGGGGGAAACACACGCAGACACAGGGAGAATGTACAAACTCCTCACAGACAGCAGCCAGGTTATCGGCGCTGCACTAACAGGATTGCACTAATCGTTACACTGGCTGTGCCTTCCTGAGGGAAAGAGAAGAAGGGCAGGTGGAGGAAATCTGCCCTGTGCTGCTCCCCCCCCCCACAAAACCCTTTCCTCCCTTCTTTCTCCCCTACCTTTTTTATTCAGATACCTGCCTGCCTTTTGCTCATACCTTGAAAAAAGGCTCAGGCATGAAATGTTAGCTATACACTATATCTTTACCTCCAAAGTACGCTGCAAGACCTGCTGAGTTCTCCCAGCATTTCTATGTTTTTACTGAAGATTCAGATTTAATACAGAGATGCAAAAGACCACCTTCTCCTAGAAACGAGTGAATCTGCGGAATTCTCTGCCCAAGGAAGCAGTAGAGGCTGCTTTATTGAATGTATTTAAGAGACAGATAGAATTTTGCAGAATACAGGGACAGTGTAAGGGTCATGTGTAACAGGCGTGTCAGAAAAGCCATGCTCTTATTGAATAGCTCTTGCCTCACAGCTCCGGTGTCCCAGGTTCAATCCTGACCTTGGGTGCTGGCTATGTGGAGTATGCACAATCTCTCTGTTTGTATCATTAAAGCTTAAGTTTCCTTCCACGTCCCAAATGTGTGTGAGCTGGCACAGAGATTGGCTGCTGTAAATTGCAATTTGTGTGCAAGTGAGTAGAAGAATCTGTGTGTGTGTGTGTGTGTGTGTGTGTGTGTGTGTGTGTGTGTGTGTGTGTGTGTGTGTGTGTGTGTGTGTGTGTGTGTGTGTGTGTGTGTGTGTGTGTATGCTTGCGCGCGTGCGTGTGTGTGAGAGAGAGAGCACATGTGCGTGCATGTGAGTCCATGTGCGTACGTAGGCAGGATGAAGTTGATGAAAAGGGCCAGGTTGGGTGAGCCGAGAATATAAAACCTGGGACATGGAGTGGAAGGATTGCCAGCCTGGACACAATGGGCCAAATGTCATAATATCTCACAGGGAAATGTGGAAATAATGGAGACAGATGTGGCTCTGGGATCAGGACATCAGGATGCAGGTAGAATGTGTGGGATCAGTGTAATGAGTGCTTAACGGCTGGCATGGATAAAATGGGCTGAAGGGCTGAAAAATTTGTTAGGAACATGGGATATAACGGGAACAATTAACAATAAAGTTCTGGGAGGCGCCTTGCTCACACCCAAAGAACACTCATTAAACTGCAGCTTGTCTCATCTGGTACCTGGTCAGTGTGCGCAGCCTCATTAGAGATAAGGACCATATAAACGGTTTGCTGTTGTTCTCAATTTGATATATTGTACTTAATGAACACGCACTTGCAGAGAAGCTCAATAACAGGCTAGTACACACAAGAGGCAGAGAATTCACAAAGAGAAAGGAGCAGAACAGAGAGAGGAAAAAATATACGACGTGACAGGGGAGAGACGCCAGAGAACCATGAAACGCCAACCAGTTGATTTACAAACCCTTGACTAATTTGAAACAAACTTGAAGCAAGGGGGAATAGATTCCAGTCATTAGTTGCTGCTCAAAGATTGGTGATGCTTGGGGGAAGCTGAGCGGATCCGCTCGTTTGGAAGATTTATACTCTGGCTGAGGGCTGAGAAGAAGCATGGTTGTAAAGCCCCGCCCAATACCTCCCTCCAAGAAACATGAACTGTGCGGAGGGCTGATCCACTCCAATGGTAACGCCACTCAGTGTTTTTCGAGCTGGGCTATCAGAGAGAGCGGGGCCACCAGCTCTTGCTGGAATGCTCCCGGACATTTCATCACGTGACCAACAGGCCCACCTCACTCCCGCTAATTGGCTAACCAATGTGTCAGTCTTCATGATGTACTGGCAGGCCAAATGAAACAGAGTCATCCATCTACCTACTGCCAACCAAAGAGAACTCCCCGCCTGCAATATGAGGCAACAGTTTATAAATTCACAGATAAGGAACAGAAAATGGTCATAGGCTATTTCCCAGCGTTAGGGGGGGGAATCTCAACATAGAGGAATTTCTTCATCCTGAGAGGGTGGTAAATCCATGCAAATTGTTGCCACAGGCACTTGTGGAGGCCAAATCATTGGGTGTGTTTAAGGGAGAGATTGATAGGTTCTTGATTACCCAGGTCATCAATGGTTATGGGGAGAAGGCCAGAGAGTGGGGCTGAGTGGGAAAATGGATCAGCTCATGATTGAATGGCGGGGCAGACTTGATGGGCTGAATAGCCTGTTTCTGCTCTTATGGTCTTATGGCATTGATTTAAGGTGAGAGGGGAAAGGTTCCAGGGGCACCTTGTTCACATAGTGGGTGGGAGGGTGCGTGGAATGAGGAAGTCGAATGGTGATATTGAAAGGACATTGAGACAGGTACGTGGATGGGAAATGTTCAGAGGGACAGCCAAATGGGATTTCAGTGGTTGGCATGGACAAGTTGCCCAGAGGACCTGTTCCTGTGCTGTAGGACTCCTCTGTGAACTGTGCATTATGATTTGCTTTAAGTGGCTGTAGAAATCTTTCTCGCGCAGGATCAGTACTCAATGACTATAGGGTTAACAACACTGACACTGCATGGGACAGTAGTTTAGATTCCAGCCCTTGCTATGGGGACACCAATACCCCTGAGCGTAAAGCCCTGCAAAAGGTAGTGGACACAACCCAGGACATCGCAGGCAAAACCCTCTCCACTATCGAGAACATCTACAGGGAACACTGCCGTCGGAGAGCAGAAGCAATCGTCAAGGATCCACAGCACCCAGCACACGCCCTGTTCTCGCCACTGCCATCAGGAAAGAGGTGTCGGTGCCAGAAGACTCGCCCCATCAGGTTCAGGAATAGCTGCTCCCCCTCCGCCATCAGACTCAATCAGGGACTCATTTAAAGGCTCTCACTTTTGCACTTTACTGATTTTTTTCTCTCTGTATTGCACAGTCAGTTTGTTCACATTTCTTTATTTGTTTACATGTATACATTGAGTACAGTGTTTTGCACTAACGGTAAGTAGTAATTTTGCCTCGCTCACAGGAAAAAGAATATCAAGGTTGTATGTAATGTCACGTATGTATAATAAATCAGAAATCTATTACATTCTAGGATTAATGTAAATACAGGATCCTCAGGATGGTCCAAGTGGACAAAAGGTCGTGCATCTGCGCAGTACAACACGAGGCCTTGAATCTTCCTCAATTCTGTCTGATGCCCCATTGACCATGGATGTCAGAAATAGGACGAGAGCTCTGTATCATTGACCTGCAGAGGAAGTTGCCAGTCACCCTGCCATTCTGAGTTCCACTCAAGTTGGGAAATTGGCCTCGGTCTCCAAACATCCAAGTCCTTCTCTTCTAACCTCAAGATGACCATCTCTGGATCCAGCCTTAAATTTCTTGCAACCTCCTTCTCTCAGTCTCTAATCTCCTTCCACTCTGTCAACCTCCCTCTTCCCTTCAAACAGCCTCCAATGTGACCTCGGTTCACTGCCCCTCTTCCCCTCCAACCACAGTACCATAGAATCCCCATTATCCAGACTGAATCAACAGGAAACCCAATGAACTGGAAAAAAATAACAATCGAGGAAATAAATAAATAGGTGCGGGATAATGGGAATTCTGCTGTATATTTATTCCAAGGCTCTGCAATCTCTTGGTCTTCCAGTAAGGCTAAAAACCTGGGTCTAAATCTAAAATCTTTGAAAGTATCCTGCCAGAGTGCATCACTGTGTGGTACCGGAACTGATCCACCCAAGACAGCAAGAAATTCTAGAGGAATGTGAATGTGGCTCAATCCAACACCAACCCCCCCCCACCCCGCCCATCACTGACTCCATCGATAACTCTGTAACCTTTGAAATGCAGTCACACGTTGAAAGACCCACCCTACCCTGTCATCACCCTAATCCCGTTAGCAAGGAGGTTCACGAGCATGAGATCGCACACCACCAGATTCAAGGGCAGTAGTAATTCAGTGCGCTGAGCAACTGTTCGAATGCTGGCTACTCTTTCCCTCCCTCGGATGCTGCGTGACCTGCTGAGATCTGCCAATGTCAGAACTGTCTGTACCTTGGCCGCTCAAGAAGTAGATCATGGATGATGGGCCAAATGGTCTCCCGTAGGAATCTGATCCTACAAATACTTTAACTCTGCAAGTATCAATCAATCATGTCTCCCCAGGGAACATTAATAGGGAGAGGATTAGATACCCATCCTAACATGTAATAAATCAAGCTGACGCGAACAATTAAACCAGACCCAATCCCACCACTTCCTCCAAGTCGCAAGTGTAATGAGCCTGTAATTGGAATCCTACTGCAGCGAAGACTGATGATGTGATTAGCAGGGATTGCACCAATGACCTGACCTCTGGAATTTTAACTCTGTTTATCACCAAACCGACTCGAGCTATGAAAAGAGGGTCTTGACCTGAAATTAGCAAGTCTATTCAGGCCCAAAATATTGGCTATGGATCTCGGTCTCCTGTGGACGCTGAGAGACTTGGCTGAGTTCTTCCAGCAGTTTTGCGCATTACAGCGATTCTGGCAGCTCCACTGCTATCTTCACGAAGTCCTGATGCACGAATCGCCCCGTTACCTGCACAGTTACTGCCTGACCCGCTGATTTGCCACAGTAGCTCAAATTAGTTTTGCTCGACATTCTACATTTCGCTCAACCAAGTGGTGAGACCTCACGTGAGCAGTTTTGGGCACCTCATTTAAAATGGTGTGCTGACATTGGAGAGGGGTGCAAAGAGGTTCACTAGGATGATTCCAGGAATGATAAGGTTATCATAATGAGGAGCGTTTGACAGTTCTTGGACTGTATTTATTGGAATTTGGGAGAATGGGGTGGGGGGGAGAGAAGGATTTCATTGAACATTTTGAATGTTCCTGGATAAAGTAGATGGAGAATGGTTGTTTCCCATGGAGAAGGAAAGTCTAACAGGGGTGGCGAACATTTTAACTTTTCATTTAGACATACAGCAATGATAACAGGCCATTTCGGCCCACGTGTCCGTGCCGCCCGATTAATCTACACCCCGTTACGTGCTGGTGGACCAAAATGGCCTGTTACGTGCTGTATATCTAAATCAAAAATTAAAAGGTTTGCCACCCCTGGTCTAGGACAAGAGGGCATCACTTCAGGATTGAAGCCATCCGTTTAGAATATTCATGCAGGAATATCTTCAGCCAGACTATGGTAAATCTGTAGAATTTGTTCCCACAGGCAGTTGTGGAGGCCAGGTCATTGGGTGTATTTAAGGCAGAGATTGATAAGTTCTTGATCAGCCAGGGCATCAAAGGTTATGGGGTGAAGGTCGGGTGGTGCGGCTGTGGGAAATGGATCAGCTCATAATTAAGACTCGAAGGGTGGAATTTCTGCTCCTCTGTCTTATGGTGTGTGACGGATTATATTTTTTATTGTATATAGGTATGTTTTTGGAAGAAAAATTGTGGGTTTTTTCATTAAGTCACACACAGATACAAACACTTCCGTACAGATCTCATTTAAAATGCCAGAGCTCTGCTCAAGCCAGACAGTCCAGGCTCCAGGTGCCTTTGAAGGATGTCTATAAGGACTTCACAAGTAGGTGTTAATTGGACATGCTGTGGAGTAAGGGATTATTGTTTTGGAAAGCAACACTCGGAAGATTGGTTCCGGTGTCGCAGTCTGAGTGCAGTTTGCTGTTCCAAGAGGGTCATGTGATTTTCTCAGAGAGAGAGAGAGAGAGAGAGAGAGGAGAGAGAGAGAGAGAGAGAGAGAGAGAGAATTCAGTTCTACAGTAGAGCAGCAGCAGCTGGGACTGAAACAGGAGAAGCTGGCAAGCTTGTGGAAAAACTCCATTTTGAAGACGGGTTGTGACTCCTTAGTTCAGCCTAGTCAACGCCCTTGTGGTCCATACAAGAGGAGATGGCTGTCTGTCTAATAGGGGAAACATAGAGGAAGTCTGTGGTGACCTGAAAGAAAGAGGTTATCATCTGGAAAACTCTGAAGGGGCAAGTTTCTTCTGCAAGACACTGAAGTGGCTGATCAGAAAGAATTAGTTTTTGTCCAACGAGCAACAAACCTCTCTCTCTGAAAATTGACAAGAAACTTCCTGAGCGGTAAGCAATGTCCTTTCAAGCACCAAAGCCTGCTGAACTTTATAAATGTTAAATTCTGTGCCTGCAACCAGTGAACTTGGAGGAATGAGAAGTGAGATTGGACTGTGAACCAAAGAACTTTTCTGAACTTACACACACATTACATACACGTGAGCTTAGAATTAGGAGGGGGTTAAGTTAGGTTAAGTTAATAGTAATAAGTTAAAGTTTGATCCTGTTTTCAAGTTTAAAGATAATTAATAGCAACTTTTGTTTAAGTAACCATTTGCTTTGTGCATTTCTATTTCTGCTGGGTTTTGGGGTCCTCTGGGCTCATAACATCTTCCATTATCTGCAGCATCTTGTGCCTCTGCCTGGTTTCATAGGTTGGGTCATAGAACAGATGTGGCAACTTTACAAAGAAAACTTTTCCAGTTGCGCTTGAAGTATTGCATGCTGTTCTGGTCACCGAGGTAGAAGAAGGATATGGAAGCACTGGAGAGAGTACATAGGAGATTCACCAAGATCTTTTGGAGAGAGGTTAGATAATTTGGAGTAAAGCATAATAGACTGGAGACTCAGTGATTGAAGAAAAAACACAATTCTGGAGAAACTCAGCAGGTCAATCAGCTTAATGTACTTTCTATAGATACATCACCAACATTTTGAGCTTGAGACCTCATCGAGGTACCCAAAATAACATTCACAACATCCTGTTCCTCAAGACTTCCAAATGATTTGTCAGGGAAGATCTCCCATGAAAATATGCTGACTTCAGCTAATTATATCTCGTGCTTTCAAACATCCTGGAACCCTGGAATCTGACCAACCTCTGAAGTCAGGCGAACTGGCCTATAATTTCCTGTCTTTTACTTCTCTCCCTTCTTAAAAGAGTGGAGTAATATTTGCAACTTTCCAGTCCTCTGGAACCATTCCTGACTCCAGTGATTCCTGAAAGATCACTAGGGTTGCCTCCACAACCTCTTCAGTTCCTTCTTTCAGAACCCTGAGGTGCAGTAAAAGTAAAAACACAAAGCTGGAGAAACTCAGCAGGTCAAGAGTGTCCTCTACATAGAAAAGATAAAAAATACATAACCGCAGTTTCAGGCTTGAGCCCTTCATCAAGGTGTGGGAAAATGTTGGCAGGCATCTAAACAAAACAGTAGTTTTGCAAAGGCTGGAGGTGCTGGGTGGAGAAGGGAAGGAGGGGACAGCAGTGATCAAGGGGAAGGTGGATGGTTGGCTGAATAGAGAGGGAAAGGGGGGTGGAGTCTCCCATCCAGTCCAGGCGACTTATCCGCCAACAGTTTCCCAAACACCTTCTCCTTGGTGATGGCACTTCTGCCCCCTGACTCTTTCAAGTTTCTGTCACGTTCCTAGTGGCTTCCACACTGAAGACTTATGCAAAATACCTCTTCAGTTCATCTGTCATTTCTTTGTTCCCCATTTCCACTTCTCCAGCATCATTTACCTGATTGTTTGATAACCATTCTTGCCTCTCTTTTACTCTTTACACATCTGCAAAAAACAACTTTTTATGCCCTCTTTCTTGTACCATCAAATTTCTGCTCATTCCTTTTTTCATGGTCTTCTATTAGGTTTTAAAAGCTACCCAATCCTCTGGTTTCCTGCTCATTTTTTCAATACTGTAAGACCACTCTTTTCTGCTCTCTTTGACTTCCCTTGTCACCCAGGGGCATCTCACCCTCCTCTTTAGACTGTTTCTTCATCTTTGGGATAAAACTGTTCTTACAATTATTCTCAGAAACTGGGCCTTTTCTCCTTGGAGCGACAGAGGATGAGAGGTGGCCTAATAGAGGTGTTTCAGGTGAAGCAACCCAAATTTGTCCAACCTTTCCCCCTAGTCACATAAAATGGGTTATGCATTAACACAGTGGTTCTCAACCTCTTTCTTTCCACTCACATATCACTTGAAGTATTCCCTATGGCATCGGTGTTCTGTGATTAGTAAGGGATTGCTTAAGGTGGGATGTGAGTGGAATAAATGTTTGAAAACCACCTAATTGACTCATGTGCACGGTTTCATAACTCCAATGGAAATGGGCCAAAGATCATTTTTTCTCAAGCAAAATATTTCCGAAACAATCAGGTGATATTCAACCTTCCCTTCCCACTCACATCCCATCTTAAGCAACCCCTTCCTAATCACAGAGCACTGACGGCATAGGGATTACATAAAGTGGGACGTGAGTAGAAAGAAAAAGGTTGAAAGCCACTGCTTTAGCACCTCACTATCTAAGAAGAGAAGGTAGAAGATGTTGCAACTATATAGGACCCTGGCAAGACCCCTCTTGGGGTACAGTCCTCAGTTCTGGTAACCTAATTACCAGAAGGATGTGGAATCCTTAGAAAGAGTGCATGGAAGTTTAATAAGGATATTGCCTGGTTTAGGGAGAATACCTTATGAAAACAGGTTGAGTGAACTCGGCCTTTTCTCCTTGGAGCAAAGGAGGATGAGAGGTGACCAGATAGAGGTGGACAAGATGATGAGAGGCATTGATCATGTGGATAGTCAGAGGCTTTTCCCCAGGGCTGAAATGATTGCCTCAAGATGACACAAGTTTAATGTGCTGGGGAATAGGTACAGAGGAGATGTCAGGGATATGTTGTTTTACACAGAGAGTGGTGGGTGCATGGGAATGGGCAGCTGGAAACGCTCGTGGAGGCTGAGACGACAGAGCCTTTTAAGAGACTTTTGGATAGGTAATGGAGCATAGAAAAATAGTGGGCTATGGGAAAGCCTAGTCATTTCTAAGGTAGGGAGAGGTTCATAACAACTTCATGGGCCGAAGGGCCTGTATTGTGCTGTAAGTTTTTGATGTTCTACATTTCTAAACTCCTGCCTTTGCTGTTCTTCTATCTTGCCTGCCAGGGTCTCTTTCGAATCAACTCTGGCCAACTCCTCTCTCGTACCTCCGTAGTTACCTTTATTTTTCAAGGAAATCTGGGGGGTGGGGTTAAGTTTGTTTTTACACACAGAGAGGAATTGACAGCTGGAACCTCATTGCCAGAAGTGGTGCTCAAATCATATACGGTCATCACACTGAAGGGGCATTTGGACTGATACGGAAATAGGCAAGGCAGGGGGAGATATGAGGAGACAAAGAATTAATGGGGGAACTCGGCAGACAAGGGGCAAAAATGGCGAGTCCACATTTCGAGTCAGGGCTCTTTCTCAATTCAGAGAAAAGAGTGGAAATTACAAATATAAAGGGGGAAAGAAGGTGGGTGAGAGGCTCAGAAGTGATTGGATAGAGCAGGGGTTCCCAACCTAGGGTACATTTGCATTTTTGAGGGTGTACATTGGGTCTGAGAGAATAACCACTACTGTACAATACATGGTGGTGCAATCTGCAGTCAGATTGCACAATGACATGTTTTTTTTAATCCTTAATTTTTAGGGGTACACGGGAACCTATAAAAATGCCCAAGGGGTACAGAGGAACATAAAGGTTAGGAACCCCTGAGGTGGAGGATAGAAGGTGAGGGGAAGTGGAGGAATAGTTGGAAAAAGAAAATATGAATGAAACATGAAAGTCTGCAGACATCGTGATTGTAGTAAAAACTGGTGAAACTCAGAAGGTCAGCCGCGCCAATTGGAGGTAAAGATATATAACCGATGTTTCGGACATTTGAGAAGGTTTCAGGCTCAAAACGTCGGAGAAAGCATGAGGTAGGGTTGAGAGGAAATAAAAGAGAGCAAGAGAAAATTAGGACAGACACAGAATGTGTGAATAAGTTGGATTAGAGTCGGTAGGCAAAAAGGGTTGGATGTGGTTGGTCAAATTGACTTGTTTGGTTTCTGTAGGCTATGAGAACATGCTTAATTCAGTGATATGCACTGGAATGGCAGCCTGGGAACTCAAATTAGGCTGCTTCATAGTAGAATATTACAGCAGGCCCTTCGGCCCATGATGTTTTGCGGAAACGTCAGGGGCATTTTACACAGAGTGGTGGGTTCCTAGAAGGTGTTGCCAGGGCAGTGCTGGAGGCTGGAACAATAGGGAGATTAAAACAACTCTTACACAGGCACAAAATTCAAATTGGAGCTCACTGCTCCAGAGGCGCAGGTTTGATCCTCACCACATGCACTGTCTATGTGGAGTTTTCATGTTCTCCTTGGGACTGCGTAAGTTTCATTCTGGTGTTACAGTTTCCTCCTAAATCCCAAACACGTGTTGATAAGTTACTGCAAATAACCCTCAGTGATTTATACCCTGATTATTTAAGGATCATTTCTGAGGACATTGGAGGCCATTCAGCCATTCTATACTCAGAGCCACTTATTTCCCTGTATTGTTATGAGCCCAGAGGACCCCAAAACCCAGCAGCAATAGATATTCACCAAGACAAATGGTCACTTAAAAAAAAGTTGCTTTTAATTATCTTTAAACATGAAAACAGGATCAAATTTTTACTTATTACTATTAACTTAACCCCCTTCTAATTCTAAGCACACATGTATGTAACATGTGTGTGTGTGTAAGTTCAGAAAAGTTCTTTGATTCACAGTCCAATCTCACTTCTCATTTCCTCCAGGTTTACTGGTTGCAGGCAATTCTTATACTGTGCACAGAATTTAACATTTCTGAAGTTTACCAGGCTTTTGTGCTTGAAAGGTAAATGGTTACCACTCAGGAAGGTTCTTGTCAGTTTTCAGAGAGAGATTTATAACCAGCCACTTCAGTGTCATGTCAAAAAAACTTGCCCCATCAGGGTCTTCCAGATGATAACCTCTTTCTTTCAGGTCACCACAGATTTCCTTTTTGTTTCCCCTATTTCAAGTGAAATATTAGATAACCAGTTCTCTCCTCTTGTATGAACCACAAGGGCTTTGACCAGGCTGAACTAAGAACTCACAACCCGTCTTCCAAATGGGGTTTTCCACAAGCTTGCCAGCTTGTCCTGTTCCAGTCCCAGCTGCTGCTGCCGACTATAAGACTGCAGAACTGATCTTGCTCTCTCTCTCTCTCTCTCTCTCTCTCTCTCCCTCTCTCTCTCTCTCTCTCTCTCAGAGAAAAAGCCTGTTTGACTCTCTCTGTTTGCAAAACCACATGACCTTTTAGAACAGTAAGTTCCCCTCCAGACAGCCTGCGGCTCTAACGGGTTCTTCCATCTGTTGCCTTTTTGTTAAAAAAATCCATTAGTGAAGTCTCTTGGGCACTCTCCAAAGATTTTGCAAAGGTTCTTGGAGCCGGACTGTCAAGCATGAGGAGAGCTCCAGTATTTTAAATAAGATCTGTTTTAAAGTGTTTGTATGTGACCTACACTAATAAACCTGCCCCAATTTATCTCCCAAAAACATATACAATACAAACACAACATAATCTGTCACAGTATCCTATTTTCATCAGTGTCCCCCAGTTCTCCTGCCACCCGTCTACACTTGATAAATTTCCGTGTCAGTGGAAGAGAGCTGGTGCTCCCGGATGAAACGTACAGTTAGAGAGAAACTCCAGGCAAAAAAAACAATCACAAGAGATCAAAATTGAACCTAGGTGGTTAGAAGCGTGTTCAGGGACATGACCTCTGCTCCACTACATGGTCCTGTGCTGGTGAACATTGCTGGAGGACCAATGCATTAAGTGACCAGAACACATTCAACTCAGCAACCAGCTGCCAACGTTAACACCATCTGAATTCAACTCCACATCATGGAGTTGTACAGCACAGAAACAGGTCTTTCTCCAGAATTTGTCCACACCAACAAAGTTGACTCCGCACGTTTGGCCAACATCACGCAAAACCTTTGCTATCCATGTTCCTGCCTAAAAGTCTTTTAAACATTACAGTTATCTCACTTCTACCACTTCCTCTGGCTTACTCCACATACCCACCACTCTCTTTGTGAAGAAGGTTGCCCTCAGATCTCTCTTAGATCTTCCCCGCCTCACCTTAAATCTAGTTTTAGATTCCCCTAACCTTAGAAAAGGATGGCGACTATCAACCTCAGTGGCTCTCAACCTTTTTCTTTCCAATCACATACCACTTTAAGTATTCCCTATGCCATCGGTGCTCTGTGATTAGTAAGGAATTGCTTAAGGTGTTGTGTGAGTGGGAAGGGAAGGTTGAGAATCACTGCTCTAGATCAAATAGTTACTGAAATATTTTGCTTGAGAAAATTGTCATTGGCCCATTTCCTTTGGAGTTATGAAACCATGCACATAACAAGTCAATGAGGGACGATTAAAACAGTGGTTTTCAAACTTTTTCTTTCCACCTCAAATAATCCCTTACTGATCACAGAGCACCTATGACATAGGAATTACTTTTTAAATTTTTTATTTTATTTTTCACACTATGAACCATACTGACCAAAATACACACAAACATTTCCCTCTTGAATATACAGTGTCATTTTCTCCCCTTTTTCCTCCTCCCTTCCCTCCCTCCTTCAACCCCCCCTCCCCACCCACTAAACGTTCAACGTATATGATACATTAAACCCATTAAACAATGTCATCACACAATGAAAATAAACAAGAAATTTGTGTCATCTACTTTTACCCACTGGGTCAGTTCATTTCGTCTTCTCCTTCTGTCATTTTAGGTGGTGGAGGTCCGCGGTAGGACTTCTCTGTTCCATGTACGGTTCCCAAATTTGTTCGAATACTGTGATGTTATTTCTTAAATTATATGTTATTTTTTTCCAATGGAATACATTTATTCACTTCCATGTACCATTGCTGTATTCTCAGGCTCTCTTCCAATTTCCAGGTTGACATTATACATTTTTTTGCTACAGCTAAGGCTATCATAATCAATCTTTTTTGTGCTCCATCCAAATCGAGGCCAAGTTCTTTACTTCTTATATTACTTAGAAGAAAGATCTCTGGATTTTTTGGGATGTTGTCTTTGTGATTTTATTTAATACCTGATTTAGATTTTCCCAAAACTTTTCCACTTTCTCACATGTCCAAATTGCATGTACTCTTGTTCCTGTTTCCTTCTTACAGCGAAAACATCTGTCTGATGCTGTTGGGTCTCATTGATTTAACTTTTGGGGCGTGGTGTAGAGCCTGTGTAACCAATTATATTGTATCATGCGTAACCTTGGTGTTTATTGTATTTCTCATAGTTCCGGAGCATAGCATTTCCCATGTTTCACTCTTTATCTTTATGTTTAGATCTTGTTCCCATTTTTGTTTGGGTTTACAACTTATTTTCTCGTTCTCTTCCTCTTGCAGTTTGATGTACATGTTTGTTATAAATCTTTTAATTATCATTGTGTCTGTAATCACATATTCAAAACTGTTTCGTTCTGGTAACCTCAGACTGTTTCCCAATTTGTCCTTTAAGTAGGTTTTCAGTTGATGGTGTGCAAACATTGTACTTGAGGGGAAAACATTGAGTTATACCATATTTGTACTTCATTTGTTCAAAAGATAATAATGTATTTCCCAAAAATCAATTTTCTATTCTTTTGATCCCTTTTCTCTCCCATTCTCTAAAGGAAAGGTTATCTATTGTGAAAGGGATTAGTTGATTTTGCATCAATATTAATTTTGGTAGTTAGTAATTTGTTTTATTCCTTTCTACGTGAATCTTCTTCCAAATATTGAGCAGATGGTGCAGTACTGGTGAACTTCTATGTTGCACCAGCTTTTCATCCCACTTATATAGTATATGTTCTGGTACCTTCTCCCCTATCTTATCTAGCTCTAATCTGGTCAAATCTAGTTTTTCCCTTGTTTGATAAAAATCTGATAGGTATCTTAATTGTGCTGCTCTATAATAATTCTTAAAGTTTGGTAGCTGTAAGCCCCCTTGTTTGTACCATTCTGTTAATTTATCTAGCGCTATCCTCGGTTTCCCCCCTTTCCATAAGGATTTGGCATAGGGATTACTTAAAGTGGTACGTGAGTGGAAAGAGAAAGGTTGAGAACCACTGATCTATGTTCTCCATGCTCCTTACGATTTTGGCGAATGGCTGGCGTAACAGTTAACCCAATCCACTTACAGCACCTGTGATCAGGACCAGGATTCGAATCCCATGCTGTCTGTAAGAATTTGAACGTTCTCCCCATGTCTGCATGGGTTTTCCCAGGGAGCTCTGGTTTCCTCCCACCATTCAAAACATACTGGGGGATGCAGGTTAATTGGGTGTAAATTAGGCGGCACGGACTCATGTGTCAAAATGACCCATTACCATGATGTATGTCTAAATTTAAATTTCATAGACCTCTATTAGGTCCCACCTCAGTCTCTGACACTGCAGGGAGAAAAGTCCCAGACTTTCCTGAAATCGAGAACATTTTATGCACCCTCCACAACCGCCTGTCACAATAAATCCATCGCCGTGGCACGTTGAGTGTTATCCATCCATGAGGGTAGATTCCAAAGAATTTAACATAAGACCGTAAGACATAGAAGAAGAAATAGGCTATCCAGCCCATCGAGTCTTCCCCGCCATTTAATCACGAGCCGATCCATTTTCCAACTCAGCCCCACTGCCCGCCCTTCTCCCCATAAACTTTGATGCCCCGGCTAATCGAGAACATTTTATGCACCCTCCACAACCGCCTGTCGCAATAAATCCACAGATTTACCACCTTATGGCTGCAGAAATTCTTAAATATTTCAGTTCGCAGCGGATGCCCTTCAATCATAAGTTGTGCCCTCTTGACTTTGACTCTTCCGCCATGCGAATCAACCTTTTTTCGTCTTCTCAGTCCATGCCTTTCAACATTCAAAATGTTTCAATGAGACACCCCCTCACTCTCCAACAAATACAGACCAAGAGCTGTTAAAATTCTCCTAATATGATAACCCTTTCATTGCCAGAATCATCCCAGTCAACCTCCTGCGAACCCCCTCCAACGTCAGTACATCAACATGGTGGGAGATATCAGGTTGGGCCCAGTAACCTTGATGTGACTGGGAAACATCTGAACCTTGACCAACTCTTGCATTTCAAAATGGCTGCCCAAGCCAACAATAGGCCCCAAATGCCACCCTCACTGCGGATTAGCTCAGCACGTGCAATTGCCGAAATCTGAACAACGAGCAAAATCATCCCAAAACGTGGTAAGTGACCCAATAAACCTCCTTCACATTGGGTTTCTGACCCACCCTCTGCTTTGAAACCACAAAAATCGCCGTCTGTTCCCCACAGTTCTTCTATGTTAAGATTGAGAGCAGCAACTGGAAGCTGATATCTGATTACAAACAGATTCCACTCATCAGTCTCACCCAGATACCTCACATTCTTGTCTAATTTGTTTCATACATTCTAGGCTGAACAAACAGCTGTATTCACTTAAGACAAATACTGATCTCATCTGTACAGGTTAGGAAGGCGACAGGTCTTTTCTATTGAAATGGGATGTCCCAAATAAAGGAGAGAGCAAAAAGAGAGGGCAGAGAGAAAGAAGGAAAAGAGTGAGAGAGAGGAGATGAAATGGGGAAAGTATAGAGGAAAGAGAGGGGGGGGGAACAAGAAAACGAGGCAAAAAAGGGGCAAGAGAGAAAAAAAAGTGAATGGGAGTGAGAAAGAGCCGAAACAAATTGGAACTGAAATCGCAAACAGTAAAAATGAATTCAAAGAAAGATAAAAGAGAAACAGGGAAAGTCGGAGCAGAAAGAAAGAATATTACAGAGAGAACTCAAGAGAGCCACTGACATCGGCGCAGTGTGTGAGAGGGGGCGAGGACAAGAGGAAGGCTGAGCCCGAGAGCGGGAGACGGAACTCAATAGCACAAGTGACAGACCATCAAATAAATCGGTGGTTGAGGGATGGTGAGATGGGCCAGAGGAGTGAGGGAAGGTGGAAGGGAGAGGTGAGAGGACAAAAAGGAACATCTGATCCTGAATAGATAAAAGCATGAGGCACAAGGTAAGTATGATAGAGAGAGAGAGAGAGAGAGAGAGAGAGAGAGAGAGAGATATCAAAATCACAGCAGTTAATCAAGATTTGCAAGGGAATTGATCACGAGCTTGAAGGGAAAACATTTCCAGGAGCATATGGGAATGCAGAGGAATGGGACAGATCTGAAGAGAGCCATCACAGAGTGGATGGGCAGAATGGCCTTGAAATTCATAATTTGATGATACTCAGCACGGGGTAAATATTTGCAAAGGGACGCTGGGATTTTAGTCCTGACCTAAGACACATACTTAATGGGAATAAAGTGCTCATCTGGTTAATGTTTTTCCCTCTAACTCAGCTCCTCAAGTCTCGAAAACATCCTTGTAAATCTTCTCTGCACTCTTTCAATCTTACTGAAATCTTTCCAAAAAGCAATGTAAATTTGGCTCAGCAAGTCCATCAGATTGGCGGGTCTGCTGGCGGTTTGTGGTGGAAAGAGGGCTGCTGGAGATTGGCTCATGGGACCCAGGTATCGGGACTGGGATTGAAGAGGGCACTGAGGGCAAGAAAGAGCCTCGGGCACAGAAAGGCTTCCTGATCGTACCGGTGGTTTGGATCTGGGTTGACGATGGTTTGACCAGGAATCTGTGGGGCTCCAGAGGCTGCAGGGGCACTGGAGGAGAATCCATGGACACTCAGTATCTCTGATGGGATTCTTTGGCTTCTCTTTCTCCTGTTGTTAGGGGCACTGGGCACTACTCATGGTGACTTTGTTTGCCTTATAGCAGCACAGTTCAGGCCCTCAAGCCATTGTTGTTGTGATGACCCATTCCTTTAAAAAATTGTCCTAAATCCTCCCTATCCTGTAGCCCACTATTTTTCTTTCATCCATGTGTCTGTCTAAGAGTCTCTTAAATGCCTCCAAAGTTTCACCTTCTACCAAATCCCCGTAAGGCATTCCAGGCACTCACAGCTCTCTGTGTAAAAAAGACTTAACCCTGATGTCTCCCCTAAACTTCCCTCCCTTAACTTTTTTACACATGTTCTCTGGTGTTTGATGTTCCTGGCCTGGGAAACTAGTGCCTCTCTTAATCTTGGAGACCTCTCATACTTCTTTGCTCCAAAGAGAAAGGTCCCAGCTCTGCTAAGCTTGCCTCATAAGACTTGTTTTCCAATCCAGGCAACATCCTGGTAAATCTTCTCTGTACCCTCTCCAGAGCTTCCACATTCTTCGTATAATGAGATGACCAGAATTGAACGCAAGTTTGGTCTCACCAGAGATTTGTAGAGTTGCAACATGACCCCTCAACTCATAAACTCAATCCCCCTACTAATGAAGCCCAGCATCCCATAGGCCTTCTTAAATATCCTATCAACCTGTGTGGCGATATTGAGGGATGTATGGATATGTACCCCAAGGACCCTCTGTTCATCCATACTCTTAAGTAGCGGATCATTAGCCCTATATTCAGTCTTCTAGTTGAAGGCTGAGTACAAGGTTTAAGTATATCATATATATTACATTATTTGCATAACTACATGACAATTAAAAGAATCTTGAATCTTAGTTGATCACTGTATGAAAATCAATCTCTCATTTATGGAAAATCTTCGACAGTGATTACATTCACCACGGTGCCTGACAAATTGGTACACACTGAGAAAATGTGCACGGAGTGAGAAAATTAGGGAATTTTGTTCCATTTGTTCCATTGTACACCTATTAGTGCTTTGGAAGATCCATCTGCAGTTCAGGAGGCCAATGTGCCCATCTTGTTGGCGTCAGCTCTCTATGAGAGCAACTCACTCGGTCCACTCACAACCCAGGCAAATCTCTCCCCGCCGTCGGAGAGCAGCGCGCAGGACGTGTTCTGTTCTCGCTGCTGCCATCAGGAAAGAGGTAGAGATGCCACAAGACTCCTGCCACCAAGTTCAGGATCAGTTCCTACCTCACCGCCATCAGAATTCTCAACAACAGAATCAATCGGAGTCTCATTTAAGATCTCTGCACATTATGACTGAATATTTATTTTTTTCTATATTTTCATAGTTTGTTTATATTTCATTCTTTGTTTACATTTATCTCTTTTGTATGCGTATCTTTTCTTTGAGTAGGGTTTACATTACCAAAAGTAGAAATTCTACCTGGCCCGAAGGAGAAAGGACCTTAGGGTTGTATGTGATATGAACTTTGAAAACTTTGAATGTGGCTCAGGCTATCACACGAAGCCCCTCCATCAATACCTCTCACTGTCTCAGGAGAGCCGCTAAAATACCTATCCCACCCTGGTCACATTCTCTCCCCCTTCCATTAGGCAGAAGATGCAGACATGAGCTTGAAAAGATTCAAGGACAGTTTCGTTCCTGCTGTCTCGTTGGGCATCGAAGATTTTGCTTCCTGAACACTTTTGGGTGTATTTTATGGATTTTGGGCTGCCAATCATGAACATTAACTTAAAATTCTCCTATCATTTTTGATTTAGATATAACCTATTTTTGTAATTTCTTGTCATATTCGAAGTCAACTTCAAGCATGGAGTGCAATATGTCACTGTAAATTCATTTTCTACATTCACACGGACCTCCACCCTTCTGATCTTGGTGCAGTCAGTGATGAAAAGGGTGAAAGGTTTTACCAGGAGATTGCGACCATGGAAAAGCGGTATCAGGGCAACTGGAATCCATCAATGCTGGCCGACTATAGTTGGACACTAACAGGAGAGGCATCAGATGCTGAGTATAAATGAAAATCTTGTGGCAAAACATTTATTTAGGACAGCTGAACTCACTCAATGTGTCAGAATCATCGTGCAATGTTAAATTAAATAAAAGTTATTGTTTCTCTAACTTTCTACGTGATACAGCAAATCTAAAATGATCTTTTTGTTCAGTTTGAAGTTATCTTTCATAATCCTTGGTTTTATTTCAGGAAGCAAACCTCTTTAAAAAAAAAAGTCATCCAGTATTATCAGGCACTTGAATGCCAAAAGATGATGCCCTTGTATACTTTTCTAACTGTATTTAATTTGATACCCTGCTCTGTTTGACAACTGTATATATCCCTTCCTTAAAAAAAAGTATTAAACCTTCCCTACCCCATAACCCTCTATTTTTCGTTCATCCATGTGCCTGTCTAAGGGTCTCTTAAATACCCCTTATGTTTCAGCTTTCATGACCACCCCTGGCAATGAATTCCAGACACCCACAACTCTCCATGAAAATACTTACTCCTGATGTCTTCCTTAAACTTTCCTCCCTTCACCTTGTACATAGGTCCTCCAGTGTTTGTTATTCCTGCCCTGGGATACAGGTACTTGTTGTCCACACTATGCCTCCCATAATCTTGTTATTAAGTTTCCTCTCATCCTTCTACGCTCCAAAGAGAAACGTATTAACCTTGCCTCATAAAACCTGTTTTTCAATCCAGGCAACATCCTGATAAACCTCCTTGCACCCTCTCCTCAGCTTCCACATCCTTCCTATAATGAGGTGACCAGAACTGAGTGCAATACTCTAAGTGTGGTCTCACCAGAAATTTGTAAAATTGAAAATATGACCTCTCTACTCCTGAACTCAATCCCCCATTAATGAAGCCCAACATCCCATAGGCCTTCTTAACTATCCCATCAACCTGTGTAGTGACCTTGAGGGATGTATGATTTTGGACCCCAAGTTCCCTCTGTTCATCCACGCTCTTAAGTAACCAACCATTAACCCTGTTCTCAGCCTTCTGGTTTGTCCTTCCCAAATGCATCACCTCATATTTATCCAGATTGAATTCCGACTGCCACTTTTCCATCCATCTCTGTATCATGTCAATATCCTCTTGTAACCTTCAACAACCTTCAGTTTAATTCACAACTTCTTCAACTTTTGTGTCATCCACAAACTTTATAAAAATCACAAAGAGCAGGGGTCCCAGAACAGATCCCTGTGGCCCCTCCACTCATCACCGACCTCCAGGCAGAATACTTTCCTTCCACTACTACTCTCTGCTTTCTTCCTGCAAGCCAATTTTTTATCCACACGGCTAAGGTTCCACCGATCCTGTGTCTCATGACTTTCTGGGTGAGTCTCTCATGGGGGACCTTGTCAAATATCTTGCTAAAATCCATGTAGACCACATCTACTCCCTATCCTCATCAATTTCTTTTGTTACCTCCTCAAAAATCTCAACCTTCCCTTCACAAAGCCATGCTGATTATCCTTGAGTAGACTGGACTTCTCCACATGTCATAGATCCTATCCTTAAGCATTCTCTCCAATAGTTTTCACACCACTGACATAAATCTCACTGGTCTATAATTGAAGGAATTCTCCTTATTACCTTTTCTAAACAAGGGGACTACATTTGCCATCTTCCAATCCTCTGGAACTTCTCCTGCGACCAAAGAAGACTCAAAGATCATAGCTACTGCCCCAGCTAACTCTTCCCACACTTCTCACAGCAGCCTGGGGTATATCGCATCTGGCCCAAGGACTTATCAATCTTGATGTTTTTAAGAAGATCCCACACTTCCTCTTCCTTAACCTGCACATTGTCCACCACACAAGCCTGTTCTATTCTCACCTCACCCTGATTAAGGTCCTTTTCTCTTGTGAATACTGAAGCAAAGTATTCATTATTCTACCTTCTGCTCGATGAGTTGGATTGTTGGATAGCTTTTGTTGTCAATGCTGTTAGGTCTGCTTTGTTCATGAATGAGTGAGACAAACACCAGGCTGAGTCGAAATCAGGGTTCTTTGTTCTTTATTACCGGATTGTAACACTTGCGACTAACAAAGTTAGTCGGAGAATGCATTCTGCCGTTATCAGCAAAATGGTGATTTTTTATACCCTTGGATACATGCTTAGAACATCATCATATCATTATTTGTCCAATGACTAAAACTGTTGCTATCCTTTCCCTGCTAGCTTCCTGCCTCTCAATCCATCAATGTCTCTCTTATCTTGTAAGTACAAGGATGCATTTACATCTTGTTACAGCCCTGTACATTCCCATCTCATGATGTTTTACCTAACAGGAGTACAAGGACACCTCCCCTTCTTGTTACTGCCCTGTACAGGGTAACTCCCTACACATTCCCATCTCATGATGTTTTACCTTACAATGCACATGACCACATTTTACAGGAGTAAAATTGAGAATGTCTCATCTGGCTGCATCATCAGAGATCAATGGAGAAGATCAAAACAGCTGAGAAGATCACTGGGGTCTCCCTTTCCTCTACTGATGTCATTTACCAGGAGTGTTGCTTAAAGAGGGTGCAAAGAATTACTGAGGACCCCTACCATCCATTGCAGTTACCTGTGACCTACTATCATCAGGAGGGAGATACAGAAGCATCAAAGTCAGGACTCTCAGTCTTGGAAATAACTTCTTACCCCAGGATGTGAGATTGATTAATGGTATCCTGTAATTTTGGAATGAGCATAGTAAATAAAAAAACCCTGTTATCCGGAATTCAAGCAACCTGCATCCACAAAAAACTGGCAAAAAACAAATTGCAGAAAATAAATAGGTTAAAAGATACAAAAGTATAAAATTGGCGTGCCTCGCCATTAGTTCGCCAATCCTCAAGCAACAGGAAAATTCACTTATCCACCATCTACCAATCCACATAGGTGCTGGATACCAGGGGTTTTACTCTCTTCCAAAATACTTATTTCTATTTATTTTATATTATATCTTTAAATGAGTATTATGTGCTGCGTATTTTTCTGCATCATGATCCAGAGAAACAGTTTCATCTGATAACAAATTTGAACCTTAATTTGAACTTGAGTATTTCCTTAACAGTATGAAATGACCAGCTCCTTATCCCATAACTAATTCCCATCCTTTGAGACTCTTCTACTGTTGAAAACATCTGAACATCTACCCTGTCATTCCTCCTCAGGATCTTGCATGTCTCGTTTTTCTCAACTGTTGAGAAGACAAGCCCAATAGTTTGGCCCTCTCTGGATAGGACAACCTTCTCATCCCAGGAGTTATCCTGGGGAATCTCCTCTGGAACCACACAACCTCGTCCACTGACATCAACCCTTTGCAAACCTCACTGAAAAACGTACAATATAGAATTTGTCCAACAGAGACACGATTGTCAGCGTCAAAGAACTTCAGATGAATCCTGGGATGCATCCTGTAAAACAAGCCACGCCAGACAATACATTTGAGTAGCCATGTATTTCAATCTTCAATCGCAAGTGAGAATGAAGGGGTGATGGGAGTGAGGAAGGGAGGGAGGGAGGAAGGGAAGGAGGAGGGGGAGGAATGGAGGGTGGAAGGAAGGGTAAATAAGGTTAAGGAAGGGGAAAGTACGGAAGGAAGGAAGGTACAAAAGAAGAAAGAAGGAAAGAAAGAAGGAAGAAGGGAAAAGGAAAGAAAGGAAGGAAGGAAGGAAGGAGGGAAGGAAAGAAGGAAGGAAGGAGGGAAGGAAAGAAGGAAGGAAGGAAGGATGAAAGGAAAGAAGGAAAGAAAGAAAGAAGGAAGGAAGGAAGGAAGGAAGAAAGGAAAGAAGGAAGGAAGAAAGGAAATAAGGAAAGAAAGAAAGAAGGAAGGAATGAAGAAAGGAAAGAAGGAAAAAAGGGAGGAAGGAAGGAAGGAAGGAAGGAAGGAATGAAGGTAGAAAGGAAAGAAGCAAAGAAGGAAGAGAGGAAGGAAAGAAGGAAGGAAGGAAGGAAAGAAGGAAAGAAAGAAAGAAGGAAGGAAGGAAAGAAGGAAAGAAAGAAGAAAGGAAGGAAGGAAGGAAGGAAGGAAGGAAGGAAGGAAGAAAGGAAGGAAGGAAAGAAGGAAGGAAAGAAGGAAGGAAAGAAGGAAGGACGGAAAGACAGAAGGAAGGAAGAAAGAAAGAAAGAAATAAAGGAAGGAAGGAAGGAAGGAAAGGAAGGAAGGGAAGGAAGGAAGGAAAGGAAGGAAGGAAGGAAGGAAGGGCATCTGTACACTGTACTTGTATCTGTGCAGATGCAATGCAATAAATTAATTGCAGCAAAAACTTGCTGCAATTTCCCAACTACATAAAACATTCCAACAATTTAAGAATGATTAGCACGAGAAGTGAATAAAGATGTTAAATATAAAAGGAACAGAAAAATAAATAAACAACTCAATAGTAAGTATTCAAAGTTGGCCAACTGTACGAAAAATGTGCTAAGACAGCAGTTCCTTCCCCTTGAAATAGTGGTCTGATTCAGGTAGTGGGGAAGGTTATTGTATTATAAGTCTGTTATTCTCCGCTCGATTGTGAGTTCCATGATGCAGATGAAACTCTGCTCAACGCATTGTTGTCCAACACAGTGCAGTTCACCTCCAGCAAGAAATGCTCTCCACCAACACCAGAAACTGTAGCATCAACACCAAGTTAATCTGGGCATCTGCCACAGGGCTTTGCAAACCCCTTCAAAACCAAATGAGCTGGGAACAAGTGAGCACATTCCATACCTGTCGATGATAACTGGGTCTGAAGGTGTCTCGTTCCGATTCCCACAACTTTTCTTGTCACAACATCGGCTGAAGGGCAAAAATGGCAGGAGGTTAATATCAGGAAAGAGGTACAGGTATCAGAAGACTCATACCATCAGGTTCAGGAACAGTTGCTACCCCTCCACCATCACTTTCCGAAACAACAGGCTCAATTAGAGACTCATTTAAGGGCTCTTACTTTGTACATTATTTATGTGAGTAGCAGGGTGTGTGTAGCAGTTAGCGAGAAGCCTGCTACAGCACCAATGAGTCAAGTTTGAATCCAACGCAGTCTGTAAGGAGTTTGTACGTTCTCCCCGTATCTGCGTGTGTTTCCTCTGGGTGCTTCAGTTACCACCCACCGTTCAAAATGGGAGTTGCAGGTTAATTCGGGTATTTGGGGAGTACAGGCTCATCGGCCGGAAGGGCCTGTTACCATGCTGTATGTCTAAATTTTTTTTTAATATTGCACAGTTGCTTCAAATTTCTTTCTTTGTTTATATTTCTCTCTTTTGTATACTTTTCTTTAGTATAGTATTTTTACACCTCCGATAAGTAGAAATTCAGCTTGGCCCGCAAGATAAAGATGTCATGTGTGTACCCGGACAACAAGCCTGAACTTTGAACGTTAATACTATCTGCCAACTCGTGGTCCATATCCCTTTATTCCCCACCTGTTCATGTGTTGGTCTAAATGCCTTGTAAGCATTGGTACTGTATCTCCTGCTAACACCTCCCCTAGCAGCCTGTTCCAGACATCTGTCAAAAAAAATGACCTTGCACATCTCCTTTAAACTTTACCCTCTCACCTTCAACCTATTCCCTCAAGTATTTGACAGCTCCACCTCCGTCTACCTTATCTATGTCTGCCAGAATTCGGATCTTATTCCACATCCTATTCCCACACTGACATGTCTGTCCATAGCCTCGCGCATTGCCAAATGGAGGTCAACTGCAAATTGGGGGAAAAACACCTAATATTCTGTCTGGGCAGATGGCCTTAACATTGACTTCTTCAATTCTCATTAGCCCCCTCCCCTGACTCTCTCTCTCTCTCTCTCTCTCTCTCTCTCTCTCTCTCTCTCTCATTATCCGCTTCTCCTTTCATCAAGATCCCCACCAGCTTCTCTGCCTTCTCCTACCATAGAACTACCCACAACTCTCTTCCATCACTTCCCAGCTTTTTTCTCTTCTACCCTCCCACCTTGTACTGATATGTTTTCCTCCATTGTATAGCCCTTACCATATATGAGGCTGACCTGCCCACTAATGACTCATCCCTTAAATCTCCTCCTCTTTTGCCCCGGCTATCAAGGTCGCGTTACCTCCCCCTTTCTGGCAGTCTTATACCTTGGCCAGCCAAAGTCTTGTGTGCATTAAAGCCTATTTTTCCTGCAGCCTATGACTCTGTGGTTATTGATAGAGTCTATCACACATATCATACCTGTTGGCCTGTGCTCCTCCTCCCTCCTCTCTTCCTATCACCTCCCACCCCCACCTTTTCTGTTCAGGCGCCTGCCTGGTTTTGGTTTACACCTGTCCAAAGATCCCAGGCCCAAAACGTCGGTTGCCCTTCACTTTCTAAAGCTGGTGCATGACCTGCTGAGTTTCACCTGAACATGTGCATTGGAGATGCAGAAGGGCCCTGGATAAACACAGCAGATATGTGATCAGTGGCGCATGCTGGTGGGCTCAGCTCAGGACCACAGTCATTTAATGAACTGGCCTTGATATAACAGAATAAACCTTCAAACTGATGAACCGTTGGCAGGGACAGCCAGCTCTGAAAACCCACCCATCACGACTCCCAATCTCTCTTGGTTCATTTTCCTTCAGCAGACATAGCCTGACACCAATGAGCAGAGCAGTTTGAGTGTGTGCACAAGTGTGATAAATAAACAGAAGGCTAATAGCACATTGGGGCCTGAAGGCAATTGAGGTTTGAACCAAAGCTGACAGACTCCCCAGTACAGACTATAACAACAGGCCTATAAATTATTGACTGCATCTAACAATCGCCCTGTGTCTGCTGCACCTTTGCCATTCACACTTTCCCAATACTTGCAGCTACTAAACACCTTTTTGCATGCCAAGATATTAGAGGATTCGGAGTACAAAAGCAACATCTATCACTGTCTCATATTCTTCCACCATCTGAATTCCTTCAGTCAGATTCTGCCCTGTAAGTCTCAGATAAAAGTTATTTTACACATTTGCCTCAGTTAGATTTCAGCCTGTTTGGACAGACAGATGGATCGGGAGCTGGGGAGGGAGGGAGTTTGAAGGACATCGACCAAGTGGGTCCAGCCAAGATGGCCAACTTGTTCAGCATGGACGTTGGGTTAAAGGGCCTGCTCTCGACTCCATGTTTCCGCGATTCATGCGAAACACGGAAGGCCGCAGGCACTGTGATTGTGATAAGAACACTCAGAAATGCTGGAGGAACTCTCAGCCTCCGTCGGAGGTAAAGATATATTACTGACGTTTCAGGCTGGAGCCCCTTCTTACCCTGTGGAAGGACACCGGCCCGAAACATCGGTAATATATCTTTACCTCCTCTGATCGCTGCGAGACTGGTTGAACTCCCCCAGCGTCTCTGTGTGTTTTGACTACGATCACCGCATCTGCGGACTTCCATGTTTCACATGAATTGCAGATCGTGGGTTTTTACTTTGCGATTCATTTCCAAGTGCCTGTTATTCCATATTGAAACCCCTCAAATCCCTCACAATTCCAGCCGGTCACACTCCCAGGGCTAAGTTGTGCCAAGTAAGCTATTCCAACCCCTCAATTAGATCCCCTCTCCAGATAAATGTTATTCCACATAAAAGCTGCCCAAATCACTTGATGAGGTTCCAGTCTGTTACTCACTTCCGGATATCGATCAAAATCACTCCCCGTGAAGGACTTTCTGCCTGGAACTCACTCCCAGATGAAACCTCTTCCACTGATCAGCTATACAAACACTTCAATTAGATTCCAGCTCACTACCAGCTGTCTGTTACTCGATATATAAACTTCAAGTGTGTAGCAACGAACTCTCTCAGATGACACACACAAACCTCCTGATCCTTTCCATTAAAATTCAGCCTGTAACTCATTCACAGGTATCTGTTGCTCCAGATATAAAAGCATTCACTCTCAAAATTCCATCTGGTAATATATCCAGAGGTTTCCGATGGCAAAAAAAAAATCAACTGCTGGAAAAGCTGAGCTGGTCAAACAGTATCTGAGGAAACACGGGGATGCTCAACGTTTCTAATCCTTCGTCATTCCTTTGTCTTTACTCGTAAGACCATACGATATAGTAGGCTATTCAGCCCATTGAGTCTGCTCTGGCATTCCATCATGACCTAATCCATTCTCCCACCCAGCCCCACTCCGTGGCCTTCTCCCCATAACCTTCAATACCCTGACTATTCAGATACGCATCAATCTCTGCCTCAAACACACCCAATGACGGCCTCCACAGCTGCCCATGGCAGCAAATTCCAGAGGCCCATGACTCTCGGGTTAAAGAAATTCCTCTGCATCCGTAGAGAGCATTCTGTCTGGATACATCGCTGTCTGGTACGGAGGTCCTAATGCACAGGACAGGAAAAAAACTCCAGAGAGTTTTTAACCAGTCCAGCGATATCACAGCCATCGGTCTTCACTCCATTGAGGACGTCTATAAAAGGCAGTGTCTTGAGAAAGCAGCCTCTATCCTCAAGGACCCCCACCACCCACTCTGCTGCCATCAGGAAAAAGGAATGGGAGCCTAAAGACGAGCACTCAGCGGCTCAAGGACAGCTTCTTCCCCTCCGCCATCAGATTTCTGAACGGACAATGAACCACAGACATGACCTATTTTCTTGCACTAATATTTATTTTGAAATGTAATTTACAGCAATATTAGCACATAATGCTGCCACAAAATAGTGATTTTAATGGCATTTTTCATGAAGTTGTGCCCTCTTGACATTGACTTCCCTACCTTGGGAAACAATTTTGCCATATCTACTCTGTCCAAGGCTTTCAACATTCAAAATGGCTCCATGAGGTCTCCCCTCGTTCTCCCGAAATCCAAAGAATCCACTCCAAGAGCCATCAAACGTTCCCTATATGCTAATCCCTTCATTTCAAGAATCATTCTTGTGAAATTTCTCTGAGCCCTGTCCATTTCCAGCATATCCTTTCTTAAATAAAGAGCCCCAAACTCCCCCTGTACTCCAGGTGAGGCCTCTGTAGTTCCTTACAACACATCTTTTAAAAGGAATGGCGGCACTACTCGAACTGCTGTAACGGCAGTGTTTCTGTTACGAGCCCAGAGGACCCCAAAACCCAGCAGCAATAGATATTCACCAAGACAAATGGTTACTTAAACAAAAGTTGCTTTTAATTATCTTTAAACATGAAAACAGAATCAAACTTTAACTTATCACTATTAACTTAATTAACCCGACTTAACCCTCTTCTAATTCTATGTGTACGTAATGTGTGTGTAAGTTCAGAAAAGTTCTTTGGTTCACAGTCCAATCTCACTTCTCATTCCTCCAAGTTCATTGGTTGCAGGCAATTCTTATACTGTGCACAGAATTTAACATTTATGAAGTTCACCAGGCTTTGGTGCTTGAAAAGTCAATGGTTACCGCTCAGGAAGGTTCTTGTCGGTTTTCCACGACATCAACAACTGATTCCTTTTTAATCAGCCACTCCAGAGTCTTGCTGACGAAACTTTCCCCCTTTAGGGTTCTTCAGATGATAACCTCTTTCTTTCAGGTCACCACAGTGTTCCTTTTTGCTTCACTTATTCCAAGTGAAACATTAGACAGCCAGTCCTCTCTTCTTGCATGAACCACAAGGGCTTTGACCAGGCCATCTTCCAAATGGGGCTTTCCACAAGCTTGCTAGCTTGTCCTGTCCAGTCCCAGCTACTGTTACTGACTGTAACACTGTACAGGTGATCTCTGGGTCTCTATCTCTCTCTCTCATTGAGAGAAAGCCTGTTTGACTCTCTCTGCTTGCAAAACCACATGACCCTCTTAGAACAACTCCAGACAGAAGGCAGCTCCAACAAGGCCTTTTATCTGTTGCCTTTTGTAAACAATATTCCATAATGAAGTCACTTGAGCACTGTCCAAAGCTCTTGCAAAAGCTGTGGAGCCGATAAGTCTAGCATTAGCAGAGCTCCAGTATTTCAAATAAGATCTGTTTTAAAGTGCTTGCATGCCATCTAATCTAACAAACCTTTCCCAATTTATCTCCCAAAGACATTTCTATATACTCTGTCACAAGTATAAGAGGCAGATTCTCTAGGGTGAGGAACAGCTTCTTTCCACCATAAGCGAGACTGCTGAATAACTAATAAAACAACTCTCGGATACTCTACTATTTATTAAGAATATTGATTGAATGTATTGTGTATATGTGATTTTCCTCCATCCTACTACAAAAATGTGTGAAATCTCTTCAAGGGATGCCTCCTCCACTCTCCGAAGGCAGAGCTGTGGGAATCTCTCTCACTGCTCCCCATCTGAAATCCCTGCTGCTTTCCGGCTAAATGACTGCCCCTCCCTCCCACCATTTTGTTCAGGCATAAGAAATAGGAGCAGGGGTTGGCCATCCGGCCCGTCAAGCCTGCTTTGATATTCAATCAGATGACGACTGATCTGATCATTGACCCTTTTCCACCGACCTGCCTTTTTCCCCTATCTTATCTAGCCCTTTCATAATTTTATATGTTCCTATACGATCTCCTCTCATTCTTCTGAATTCGAATGAGTCTAACCCTGGATGATTTAGTCTCTCCTTGTAGGCCAACCCCCTCATTTCCTGGATCGTCCCGGTGAACCTGCCAATATTTTTTTCATACGTTAACGAAGGGCACAAACCTGAAACGTTGGGTATGTATCTTTCTATAAAGAAAGCTGTTCAATTTGCTGAGTTTCTCCAGCATTGTGCTTTTATCACTGCGTCTGTAGACCTTCTGTAACAAGGAAGCTTACTCGGTAAATGGCGCAAGGTACACATGGGGGCCGCCATCTTGGGACATGGGCTTACAGACCAGCAGTCTGCTACCACGTCCAATGAGTGAGGCCATCACAGCCACAGTCTGCCCGAAGTGCTATTTTTGCGCCCATCCAAAGCATCCCCAAAAACACTGCCGGGTGAAAGATGCGACGTGCGCAAAGTGCAGAAAGAAGGGACACTACATGAAGGTATTTCGATCACTGCCACCTTACAGTCCCGGCGACACTGCGCACGCAGCATGGGGGCTGCCATCATCTTCCGGAAATGACTAAACCACCACATGGGGGCCGCCATCTTGGATCCCATCAACTTCCAGGGATAACCACCCCGCCAAACCGACACTGGCCTCTGTAGTACTGGATCAAAGCAGCCCTCATCAACTCTCCCGGTCTATGATGGGCTATCCACCCTGACGTGGTGCAGGATCTCTCCCTGAAAGCAAGGCCAGTAAGCTATAAAGTCGCCCTGGCCTCAAATTTCCATTCACTCAAGATCGACAGCTAAACCACCGCGATGTTGACTGTGCGGGGCACGGCTTATAGGGTCTTTAAACTCTTTATCTTGCCACTGCTCTGTGTGTCAGTCATGCTGGGGTTAGAATTTCAGTACCTCCTCAGGAGTATTACAATTCAATACGATGGTCCTTTCCGCCCACTCAAGGTCGGCCATGAGCAGTTTGTCAGCCAGTCGCCTTGCTCCCCCGCCCACATTCTCTCACACCTTGATGAAGGGCTCTAGCCTGAAATATGGATTATGTATTTTTACCTTTGTTACACAAAGGATACTGCTTGGCCTGCTGAGTTACTCTAGCTTTATGTTTTTAAATTCAACCACGGTGGGCGCAGAATTCCATGGTGTAACTCTGTGTTAAAAAAAAACCTTGCCCCATACATCTCCTGTAAACTTTTCCCCTTCGCCGCACGCACGTACACACACAAGCGTTCTCGAGTATGTCACACTTTTTTTTCCCCTGAGAGAAAGACTGTGACTCTCATAGTATTATAAATTAAATTTCCCTTCAGCTTCCAATATTCCAGAAAAAATCAACCCAAGTTTGTTCAAACTCTTAGAGCTCATGTCTTCTAATCCAGGCAGCATCCTGGTAAATCTCTTCCATACCCTATCCAAAGCCACTGTATTCCGCCTAGAATGAGGTAACCCATTTTAACTGTATCAAAACACACATGACCATAAACTAAACTGTGTATCAAGTTCAGGTTTATCATTATCAGACTGTTCATATACCACCAGATTAAAAAGCATTTGTCTGGACCACACATGTACACATGTAACATGCAGCATGTTACAACACACAAATTGAAACTCAATATGTGTAATATAATGGCAGCCCCGCGTCCCTCAGTATGATTTCAGTTCGTAACTCGTTCCCCTGAATAAATATCATTCTGGAGCTGCCATCTTCAGTGGGTGCCATATGACACCCCACCCCCACCCCACCGTGGGCCACAGCTCATTTTAGGGGGGCCATGGACTGAAGTAAGGGAGCCCTAAGGTGTGTGTATAGGGGTTAGAAGAGAATTGCGGAACTTGACTGCTTCACGGGGCAGGTGGGGGGGGGGGGGGGCTTACATTTGGAGCAGAGTCCTGGGTGGGTGGACCATAACCAAAAGAAGATTGAGAATGGCAGATCCAGAGAAACACAAATAACTGCAGAAGCCAGAATCTGGAGCGAACAAACAGAAGCTGAACAGTTCAGCGGGTCAGGCAGCGTCGACGGAGAGAAATCTTATCGAGTCAGAACCCTGTTTGCTGCTATTCTATTTCTAAACCCCTGAATCTCACTCAGATTCCAATTAGTAACTCACTCCTGAATGTTGTTCCAGATAGATTTCACAAACCTGACCAGACCTATTTCCTCGCCTGGGTATCCACTGACCTTGCCAGATTACTGTTTAACATGCACAATTTCAAGTGAGTGGCTGTGTTTTTAGCACATCCTGCTCTTGCTCCTTGATGCAGAAAGTGAGTGCAATACAAAGGACTGTGGGATTATTCTATTTATACTGTGTACCTGTCTTAATCTTTGGGGAATGTGATGCAGATGGTTTTCACGTTCTTAAATAAGGGTGCGATGCACTGGAAAACTGTCATGGACTTCCTGTGGCGATGAATCAGTCATCCAGCAAGTCAGCAGGCTACCCTTCCCACGATGTTTCTTAGTTAATTTCTACCTGTGAAACGTGAAGGATCATTTCCTCTTGGACTTCAGTTTCACAGATGCACAATTCTTCAGTATTTCCTCATTACGATGGTTATCGCACACCTGAGAACATCCCTACCCGTAAATTAGGTTTCCATTACATCACACAAGGCACAGGATATGGGTTGATGGCATGGAGAAAGGATTTTAAAGCATTTGTGGGCATGGTTTCTCACACAGAGAGCGGTGGGTCCCTGCAAAGGTCTGTCAGGGGGAGTGGTGGAATCAAGATAACACAGTGGCATTTAAGAGTCTCCTGGATAGACACATGGATATGAGGGGATGGAGGGATATGGAACAATAGATAAAAGGCAAAAGAACACGAAAGCACAGCGCAAGCCCTTCGGTCTTCCATGTTGTGCCAACCCATATATTCCCCCCTAAAAACAAAGTACTAAACCCTCCCTAGCCACAACCCTCTATTTTTCTTTCATCCATGTGCCTAAGAGTTTTTTTTAAATGCCAAGAATGTTTCAGCCTCCACCACCATCCCCAGCAAGGCATTCCAGGCACCCACAACTCTCTGTCTAAAATATCCACCCCTGATGTCTCCCCTAACTTCCCTCCCTTCACTTTGTACATATGTGTTTGCTGATCCTGTCCTGGGAAACAGGCACTGGCTGTCACTCTATGTATGCCTCTCATAATCTTGTCGACCTCTATCAAGTCTCATTTCATTCTTCTTCGCTCCAAAGAGAAAAGTCCCAGCTCTGCTAACCTTGCCTCATTAAGACTTGTTTTTATCCTGGTAAATCTCCTCTGTACCCTCTCCATAGCTTCCACATCCTTGTTCATGTACAAGTAGCAGGGATTTAGTTTAATTTGCTTATTGATTCAGTGCAGACATTGTTGTTGAAGAACTTACTCCTGTTCTGTCACATTCTGGGTTATGAACACATAATGAACCCCTCCTGAAATATTCCTGCCCACCACACATTAAACATTCAGCACTCCTTAGGTATCCTAATATCAACACACCCTGCACACCATCCCAATTACAACACACTCCATGCACAATCCCAACAGCACCCCACACACAATCTCAACCACAACACACTCCACACACAATCTTGACACATCTCACAACAATCCCAACCACAACACAGCCCACACACAATCCCTACACATCTCACACACAACCCCGACCACAAAACACCCCACACACAATCCCTACACATCTCACACACAATCCTGACCACAACACACCCCACACACAATCCCTACACATCTCACCCACAATCCCGACCACAACACACCCCACACACAATCCTTACACATCTCACCACAATCCCGACCACAACACACCCCACTCAATCCCTACACGTCTCACCCACAATCCCGACCACAACACACCCCACACACAATCCCTGCACATCTCACCCACAATCCCAACCACAACACACCCCACAGACAATCCCTACACATCTCACCCACAATCCCGACCACAACACACCCCACACACAATCCCTACACATCTCACCCACAATCCCGACCACAACACACCCCACACACAATCCCTACACATCTCACACACAAAACGACCACAACACACCCCACACACAATCCCTACACGTCTCACCCACAATCCCGACCACAACACACCCCACACACAATCCCTACACATCTCACACACAATCCCGACCACAACACACCCCACACACAATCCCTACACATCTCAAACACAATCCCGACCACAACGCACCCCACACACAATCCCTACACATCTCACCCACAATCCCGACCACAACACACCCCACACACAATCCCTACACATCTCACCCACAATCCCGACCACAACACACCCCACACACAATCCCTACACATTTCACCCACAATTCTGACCATAACACACCCCACACTAAATCCCTACACATCTCACCCACAATCCCGACCACAACACACCCCACACACAATCCCTACACATTTCACCCACAATTCTGACCACAACACACCCCACACACAATCCCTACACATCTCACACACAATCCTGACCACAACACACTCCACACACAATCCCTACACATCTCACACACAATCCCAACCACAACACACCCCACACAATCCCTACACATCTCACCCACAATCCCGACCACAACACGCCCCACACACAATCCTTACACATCTCACCCACAATCCCGACCACAACACACCCCACACACAATCCCTACACATTTCACCCACAATTCTGACCACAACACAACCCACACACAATCCCTACACATCTCACACACAATCCTGACCACAACACACTCCACACACAATCCCTACACATCTCACACACAATCCCAACCACAACACACCCCACAGACAATCCCTACACATCTCACCCACAATCCCGACCACAACACACCCCACACACAATCCTTACACATCTCACCCACAATCCCGACCACAACACACCCCACACAATCCCTACACGTCTCACCCACAATCCCGACCACAACACACGCCACACAATCCCTACACGTCTCACCCACAATCCAAACCACAACACACCCCACACACAATCCCTACACATCTCACACACAATCCCGACCACAACACACTCCACACACAATCGCTACACATCTCACACACAATCCCGACCATAACACACTCCACACACAATCCCTACACATCTCACACACAATCCCGACCACAACACACTCCACACACAATCGCTACACACCCCACACACAATCCCTACACATTTCACCCACAATTCTGACCATAACACACCCCACACTCAATCCCTACACATCTCACCCACAATCCCGACCACAACACACCCCACACACAATCCCTACACATTTCACCCACAATTCTGACCACAACACACCCCACACACAATCCCTACACATCTCACACACAATCCTGACCACAACACACTCCACACACAATCCCTACACATCTCACCCACAATCCCGACCACAACACACCCCACACACAATGCCTACACATCTCACCCACAATCCCGACCACAACACACCCCACACACAATCCCTACACATTTCACCCACAATTCTGACCATAACACACCCCACACTAAATCCCTACACATCTCACCCACAATCCCGACCACAACACACCCCACACACAATCCCTACACATTTCACCCACAATTCTGACCACAACACACCCCACACACAATCCCTACACATCTCACACACAATCCTGACCACAACACACTCCACACACAATCCCTACACATCTCACACACAATCCCAACCACAACACACCCCACACAATCCCTACACATCTCACCCACAATCCCGACCACAACACGCCCCACACACAATCCTTACACATCTCACCCACAATTCCGACCACAACACACCCCACACACAATCCCTACACATTTCACCCACAATTCTGACCACAACACACCCCACACACAATCCCTACACATTTCACCCACAATTCTGACCACAACACACCCCACACACAATCCCTACACATCTCACACACAATCCTGACCACAACACACTCCACACACAATCCCTACACATCTCACACACAATCCTAACCACAACACACCCCACACAATCCCTACACATCTCACCCACAATCCCGACCACAACACGCCCCACACACAATCCTTACACATCTCACCCACAATTCCGACCACAACACACCCCACACACAATCCCTACACATTTCACCCACAATTCTGACCACAACACACCCCACACACAATCCCTACACATTTCACCCACAATTCTGACCACAACACACCCCACACACAATCCCTACACATCTCACACACAATCCTGACCACAACACACTCCACACACAATCCCTACACATCTCACCCACAATCCCGACCACAACACACCCCACACACAATCCCTACACATTCACCCACAATCCCGACCACAACACACCCCACACACAATCCCTACACATTTCACCCACAATTCTGACCATAACACACCCCACACTAAATCCCTACACATCTCACCCACAATCCCAACCACAACACACCCCACACACAATCCCTACACATTTCACCCACAATTCTGACCACAACACACCCCACACACAATCCCTACACATCTCACACAAAATCCTGACCACAACACACTCCACACACAATCCCTACACATCTCACACACAATCCCAACCACAACACACCCCACACAATCCCTACACATCTCACCCACAATCCCGACCACAACACGCCCCACACACAATCCTCACACATCTCACCCACAATCCCGACCACAACACACCCCACACACAATCCCTACACATTTCACCCACAATTCTGACCACAACACACCCCACACACAATCCCTACACATCTCACACACAATCCTGACCACAACACACTCCACACACAATCCCTACACATCTCACACACAATCCCAACCACAACACACCCCACAGACAATCCCTACACATCTCACCCACAATCCTGACCACAACACACCCCACACACAATCCCTACGCATCTCACACACAAAACGACCACAACACACCCCACACACAATCTCTACACATCTCACCCACAATTCCGACCACAACACACCCCACACACAATCCCTACACATCTCACACACAATCCCGAACACAACACACTCCACACACAATCGCTACACATCTCACACACAATCCCGACCACAACACACTCCACAGACAATCCCACAATCCCAACAACACACCCCACACAACAAACATCAACACACCAATCCATCTGCAATATTCCACACACAACTAACTCCACCCAGAACATCATAATTAACCCACAACATAGAACACCTCTGAACAAACCAAACACACGCACACACAAACACATACATACACATTCACAGACACATGCACATGTATAAACACGTATGCATGCATGCACACACATACACACACACACACACACACAACTCTGACAACAGCAAGCTGGCTCCTACTCAACCATGTATCGCTGCCTGTGAATTAGTTCATTCCATTTCTCTATTGTGTGTCAGATGGGAAAGTTTGCCTGCAGCTGGAACAGAGGAGATATCAAGTACAGTGGTGTACTTTCTATTTATAGCCCAACTTCCCAGTTACTGATGTCAGCCCACCTGGTAGCTACCCATCTGTCTTCTGTGTCCTAATGGCTGTCCCTCCTCTCTGTGTTTCTCTATCATAGAACACTACAGCAGAGAAACAGGCCCACTCAGCCCTTCTAGAACTGTCTGGTCCCACTGACCTGTACTATACCCCTCCCATCCATGTAACTGTCCAAATTTTTCTTAAATGTCAAAATTGAGCCTGAAACTCTGGATACCTTTACATAGTTTGACCTGCTGATTTTCTCCAGCATTTGTGTTTTTACTTCAATCAGACACTTGTGTTTTACTCCCGCATTCACCACCTCAGCTGGCAGCTCGTCCCATGCACCCTCTACTCTCTGTGTGAAGAAGTTCCCCCTAATGTCCCCTTTTAACTTCTCCCCTTTCACCCTTAACCCATGACCCTTGGTTTGTATCTCACCTACCCTCAGTGCTTGCCTTTACTCTGTCTATACTCACCCTAATTTTGCAATCTTTCTGTCCTCTATATCTTAATCCAATGTATATTTGTGTCATGTGTGCTGTATTTGTCCATATCCTCTGCTTGCATACATCTACTGTGTGCATATAAAGCCATTAATCTGAAACAAATACTGCAGATGGAGCTATATAGTCCTGCTTTGCGGAAACTGCCAAAATGTTTGGCCTGGAAGTCAGCCTGAAGAAAACTGAGGTCCTCCATCAGCCAGCTCCCCACCATGATTACCAGCCCCCCCACATCTCCATCGGGCACACAAAACTCAAAACGGTCAACCAGTTTACCTATCTCGGCTGCACCATATCATCAGATGCAAGGATCGACAACGAGATAGACAACAGACTCGCCAAGGCAAATAGCGCCTTTGGAAGACTACACAAAAGAGTCTGGAAAAACAACCAACTGAAAAACCTCACAAAGATAAGCGTATACAGAGCCGTTGTCATACCCACACTCCTGTTCGGCTCCGAATCATGGGTCCTCTACCGGCACCACCTACGGCTCCTAGAACGCTTCCACCAGCGTTGTCTCCACTCCATCCTCAACATCCATTGGAGCGCTTACATCCCTAACGTCGAAGTACTCGAGATGGCAGAGGTCGACAGCATCGAGTCCACGCTGCTGAAGATCCAGCTGCGCTGGATGGGTCACGTCTCCAGAATGGAGGACCATCGCCTTCCCAAGATCGTGTTATATGGCGAGCTCTCCACTGGCCACCGTGACAGAGGTGCACCAAAGAAAAGGTACAAGGACTGCCTAAAGAAATCTCTTGGTGCCTGCCACATTGACCACTGCCAGTGGGCTGATATCGCCTCAAACCGTGCATCTTGGCGCCTCACAGTTTGGCGGGCAGCAACCTCCTTTGAAGAAGACCGCAGAGCCTACCTCACTGACAAAAGGCAAAGGAGGAAAAACCCAACACCCAACCCCAACCCACCAATTTTCCCCTGCAACCGCTGCAATCGTGTCTGCCTGTCCCGCATCGGACTTGTCAGCCACAAACGAGCCTGCAGCTGACGTGGACTTTTTACCCCCTCCATAAATCTTCGTCCGCGAAGCCAAGCCAAAGAAAAAAAAGACCCTTCAGCCCAAATCGTCCATACTGACCAATTTGGCCAACTGAGGAATTCCCATTTGCCTATATTTGCCGCAAATCCTTCTAAACAGTTCCTATTCCATGTTCCTGTCTGAATGTAATGTCAAGTTTATTGTTATCTGATTGGACAAGTACATTCTGTCAAAACAAGTGTTTTCTGGTCACAGAACACTACAGCATGGCACAGGCCCTTTGGCCCTCGATGTTGTGCCCACCCACATGTTCCTTTAAAAGTAGAACTAAACCCTCCCTACACCGTAACCCTCCATTTTTCTTCCATCCATGTGCCTGTCTAAGAATCTCTTAAACCTCGGTGCAAAACACGCAGACACACAACCAGATATAACACACGTACAGACAAAAAATACATATACGGGACAAGTATTTTAGCTATGCAGATAAATAAATAAATATTCCTTTGTATATATTAGCATCTCGGAGGGCTAGTGTGACTGGTTCCTTTGGTCGTTCAGCATTCTCGCTGCCCATGGGAAGAAGCTGTTCCTCAGCCTGGTGGCGCTGGCTCTGATCCTCCTGTATCTCTTCTCCGACGGGAGCAACTGCAAGATGATGTCTGTGGGGTGGAAGGGGTCCTCAATGATTATGAGTGCCCTCTTCAGACAGTGATCCTGGTAGATCACACTGCTGAGGGGGGAAGGGAGACTCTAAAGTTCTCTGCCACTTTTACGGTCCTGTGGATTGGCCACCGATCCATTTCTCCGCAGCAACCGCACCGCACTGTGATGCAGCCGGCCAGGGTGCTCTCGATAGAGCTCCTGTAGAAGGTTGGCGTAAGGGTGGTCGGTGGCCTTGCCCGCCTCCGTCTTCTCAGGAAGTGCAGTCACTGTTGCACCTTCCTGACAAGTGAAGAGATGTTGAGTGACCATGGTAGGTCACTAGTTAAGTGGACTCCAAGGAACATTGTAATTATACCCACTTCTACAGCCTCCTTTTGCTGCTTGATCCATGTATCTGTGTGGGAAAAGTTGCCCTTCTGGCCTCTCTTGAATCTTTGCCTTCTTACCTTAAATATGTCCTATGTAGTATCAGTGTCCTTACCCTATGCTTTCTGAACCACCCTATCAACTTGTGGGGCACTAAAACCTAGAAATGTTACAAGCAGGCATATGCTTGACAGCTGGAACACTATCCTGCTGCCCCTTCAGTCAATGCATCCAGGGCTCTTCACATAAATTCAGTATCCCAGTACACCACACTTCCCCAATACCACCTGAAGCCAATACTCAGCAGGTCAGGCAGTATTTGTGGGCCGAGTAAAAAAGAGCCAATGTTTCAGGCCAATGTTCCATTTCTAATGGCAGGACGTTGACCTGAAAGACTTCCAGCATTTCCTGCCTTTCACTATCAATCGATTCATGCAAGCATTAAGCTAAAAGCTCAGCCACCTTCGTCAAGACTAAAGGGTATCCTGAGCTGGCTCCTCCCTTGAGGGGGCATCCAGTCACAGAATCACACAGAATTTTGTTCAAGCATCATACATGAACCTTAGAGCGAACTGGTCTCACTGCTTTTAATAACTCTGAAGTGGAAAAAGTGGAGAGCTCCAAGTTCCTCGGAGTTCGCCTAGCAAGTGGACCTATCCTGAACACACAACATCTCTTCACTTGTTAGGAAGGTTCAACAGTGACTGCACTACCCGAGAAGACTGAAGCCAGGCAAGGATACCGGTCACCATCATGCCAATCTTCTGCAGGAGCTGTTTTGAGAGCATCCAGGCTGGCTGTATCACAGTAGAGAAGTGGATTGGAGATCAATGCGCAGGACCATAAGAACGGCAGAGAGAATCACTGGAGTCCCCCTCCCTCCCCATCGACATGATCTACTGGGATCATTTTCTGCAAAGGGTGTGAAAAATCATTGAGGACCCCTTCCACTCCACACAAAAAATCTTTCAGCTGCTTCTGTCGATGAAGAGATGCAGGAGGATCAGAGCCAGCACCACCAGGCTGAGGAACAGCTTCCCCCCATAGGGAGTGAGAATGCTGAATGACCAAAGGAACTGCTCACATTAACCATCTGAAATACTACAGCTTATTAATATTTATTTATTTTTATATGTGTACATTTGTCCTGTGCATGTATTGTTTGTCTGTATGTGTGCTCTGTCTGGTTGTGTGTTTGCGTGCTTTGCACCGAGGACCGGAGAGCGCTGTTTCGTCGGGTTCTCTTGTGCAATCAGGGGATAAATAAACTTGAACTTAACCTTGTCATTCATAAGCCTTTCGATAATTTGTCCAATTAAATGTTGGAAGTCCTATCAACCTTTTAGATACTACGTTTCACACCCCACCATCAAAGTACAGTGTAAATACACAAAAGCTTCCATAGGAACCAAAGGTATATAACCAACATTTTGGGCCTGGTCCCTTCATCAAACTGAGCAAAAAGCGGGCAGGTGCCGGAATAAAAATGTTGGACAGGGGAAGGGCAGACAAGTGGATATGGGTGGGAGGGTAGAAGAGAAAAATGCTGAGAAGTGATGGGGGAAGTTTCTCAATGGTCTGTTCTCGCTGCTGCCATCAGGAAAGAGGTGGAGGTACCACAAGACTCTCACCACCAGGTTCACGAACAGCTTCTCCCCCTCCACCCTCGGACTCCTCAACGAGAAACTCAATCAGGGACTCTTACTTGTGCGCTTTATTGATTGATTTTCTTTGTTCTCTCTGCGTTGGGCAGTCAGCTTGTTTACATTTGTTATCGGTTTACAGTTCTTTTAGTTGTTTGCGCTGCGTACTGTTTATTTTTTGCACGACCGATTTGCGGTATTTCTGCCATGCCCACGGGACAAAGGAATCTCAGGGCTGTATGTGATGTTATGTCTGTATAATAAATCTGAAATCAGAGAGGGAAGGGGTTGAGCCTAATGGAAATTCCTACAAGCGCAAAGAGGGCACAGATTGAAAACTTGAGGCAAAATCAGCAAATTGGAGGTGAAGAAAACCTTTGTGTCCAAATTGTTGGTTCCCCTTTGCTTCCTGTGGCTGCTTCATAGTCTGCTGACTATCTCCAGCACGTTTGTTTATTTCTCTCACCACCATCATAGCGTCTGACTCATTTTCCCATCACTTTTAATCTGACTGCCATGGTAACTATCTCATCTGTCAATGGAAAAATCATTGCTTTGCTTACTCAATCAACACTCTCTCTTGACTTTGAAATCCCACCCCCCCCCCCGACCATGAAATCATCCAGTTTTTTCAACACCGAGCCACTTCAACCAACTCAAAAATCCTCATCGCTAATACCCTTCTACGAAATCTCTTCCACACTCATTCTTCAATCAGACATTGGTGGGAATACTCTGCAGGTCAGTCAGCATCTGTGAACAGTGAGCCAGTTATCCCCTTTCATCAAAATGACCCTTCATCAGTTCCTTGTGCTGAAAAGTTAACTGTGCTTCTTCCCCCATGGATGCTGCCTGTCCCACTGGGTGTTTCTCGCACATTTACCTTCTGATTTCCAGCATCAATAGATTTTGATCTATGCCCCTCAAATACTTTGTCAATTTATCTATCTATCTACCCATCTACCTACCTACCTATCCATCTAACTATCTATCTGTTCTTTTCTCTCTGTAGTATTTTTTAGACAGTGATGTTTGAAAACTGAAAAATTTAACATAATTTAACATAATTACTCACCTTGTGTTCATTTACACTGCATGCCTTAAGTTCCTGTGCGCATTAGTCCAGGTGCTTTTCCATGGACGTCGAATTCATGAGGTGAGTTTTGTGGTGCAACTTCCCCCGAAAAGTAGTGGGGCTCCTGCAGGATAATTCGCAGGAATTGTCTAAAAACTCCTGCACATTCCTTTTCAGGCGGCAAATTTTGTTGATTGAACCATTACATGCCCGCAGTCTAAAAAACCCTATGTAATACAGTCAGTTTGTTTACATTTCTTTATTTGTTTGCATGTGCATGTTGAGTGCAGTTTTTTTTTTTGTTACACTACCAGTATGTGGCAATTCTGCCTCGTCCACAGAAAAAAGAATCTCAGGTATGTACTCTGACAATAAATCTGAATCTATCTATTTATTTATTTATATTAGTTTACTTTAGCCATTCAGCATGGTTAAGGTCCTTTTGGCCCATGCCACACAAATTTCTAAATTAACCTGCGAAATCCATACATGGTGGGGGGAAAAGCGGAGCGAGCGGGGATGAAGAACAAATGCAGACACACGGAGAACATACCAACTCCTCACAGACAGCGGCAGATTCGAACCAGGGCCGCTGACACTGTAAAAGCGTTGCACTGATGGCTACAGTAAACACGACGCCCCCTTTTTTGCTCTTTGTGAAATGAGGTGTTGAATTGAGATGGAGACAAAAGCAGAAAGTTTCTGATCATGTTTACGTACCCCTTGCGACTTCTTTACACAATGTAGAGGGCAGCGTGGTTGGCACAATGCTTTTACAGGGCCTGCGATCGGGGCCTGAGTTCAAATCCTGCAGTGTCTCAAAGGAGTTTGTACGTGTCTCCCTGTTTCTGCACGAGTTTCCTCCCACCCTTCGAAACGTACCAGGGGTGTAGAATTGGGTGTAAATTGGGCGGCACGGTCTCATGGGCCAAAATGGCCTGTTACCGTGCTGAATGTCTAACATTTTTAAAGATTTTTTTTAAACTTATGTATTGTATCACTGCCAGGCAGGATCTTTTTATAATTGATAGTGTTTCTGCCGAGCAGTAATTTCATTCGTATTACAACAGAAGTATTTACTCTTCACTAATGACTTTTTTTGCTGCCTGTTTTAATAAGGTGGCAGATAAATTTGAGTACTTTTGAGAGCACACGCTGTTCATGCTTTCTTTGTTCTGACACTTTTCTTGTCTCAGAGATCATTTATCCCCTAAAGGCTTTGGCGAACCAGAGGAGATTTGACATCAACCCACAGTGCTATGGTCACCTTTACAGACACCGGCTGCTTGCTGGAGGTTATCAGTTAATAACTTAAACAACTCTTCCACTACTGGAATTAGAACTCATATTCTTGCTATTTAAATGGGGTGTGGTGAATGTTCACCAGACTGATCCCTGGGGTGGCAGGACTGACGGATGAACAAAGACTAGGGTTACACTCGTTGGAATTTAGAAGAATGAGAGGGGACCAAAATGAGTCCTGAAAGGTTGGATGCAGGAAGAAGGTTCCTGATGTTGGGAGGGTGGGGGGAGTCCAGAACAAGGGGTCACAGTCTAAAGGAGAAGCCATTTCGGAATGAGATGAGGAGAAACTTCTTCGCTCAGAGAGTTGTGAACTAGTGGAACTCCCTCGCACTGAAAGTTGTTCAGGCCGGTTCAGTAGATTAAGGATCAAGGGTTTGGATAGAAAGCAGGGATAGGATACCTGAAGTCACATGAATGTATTGAATGGTGGCGCAGGCTTGAAGGGCTGAATGGCCCACTTCTGTATGAAGGGTTCAAGTCTGAAATGTTGGTTATGCAGCTTTATCCTTGCTATATAAAGTATGGATATAAACAGCTTTGCAAAACTAGAGCGTTCTTTTGAAACCTTTCGTAAGCCAAAATGGCGTAAAGTGAAAGGCCATTCGCTACTATTGATGGCTATTTTCATAAAAGCGAAACCCCATTCAAATCCTTTCGTAAAAGCTAATGCAGGTTTCTTCGTAAAAGCGAATTTTCCTGAAGTGAGTATTTGTAAAACGAGATATACCTGAACACTGTTTGACCTGTTGAGTTTCTCCAGTACTGTGGTTTTACCAGTCCTGCAACTATATCCGATTCTTCTATGATTCTGTGTCATTAGTCCAGGCCTCGGTTGGGATTAGAACCTGTTTTAATGCCTTCATTCGCCAATACCAGTGCAACACACCAAATCCACAACGTCTACCAGCAAGAAAGGCAAGGGGTGCCAGAGCACGGGGAACATCATCCAAACTGACTTGGAAACATTCCCTCTCTCACAACACCATGGGTGTACCCATACCTCTCGGCCTGCAGCAGATCAGGAAGGTAGCTCACTACCACTTTCCCAAGGGCAATTAAATGCTGGCTCAGCCGGAGAAGCCCACAATGAATTAAAATAATAAAATCCTTGGACGAACAGCTCAACAGAGTAGCAATTCTGTCACTATAACCAAGTAAAGTACCTAATGACACACTTCTTTCGTACCTGGCTTACCTGGCTATTTAAGTTCAAGTTTATTGTCACGTCTACCATGAGACAGTGGAAGAGGTTGTAGACCAGCAGACATCCCATATATAATACAAGTAAGACATTGCAAAGTACAGAATTGCAAAGTCATCAGTTGGTAGCAAGCCAAAGCAACATTATTATCAACATATGATACACATCTCCACTGATCCATCAACTGGATAAGTGTGAAGTGATGCATTTTGGAAGGTCAAACTTAAAGGCCCAGTACATAGTTAATGATAGCGTACTTAACAGTGTGGAAGAACAGAGGGACCTTGGGGGGTCCAAATCCATAGATATCTCAAGTTTGCCACACAGGAGAGTTAAGAAGGCCTATGGAATACTGGGTTTCATTAGTTGGGGACTGAGTTCAGGAATCCTGATGTTCTGTTGTCTCTGGTGAGACCACACTTAGAATATTGTGTTCAGTTCTGGTCACTTCAATACAGGAAAGATGTGGAAGCTATGGAAAGGGTGCAGAAGAGATTTGCCAGGATGTTGCCGGAATTGGAAAACATAAGGTTAGCAGAGCCGGGGCTTCTCTCTTTAGAGCGAATGTGAGTTCATAGAGGTCTACAAGATTACGAGAGGCGTAGATAAGGTAGGCAGTCAGCACATTTTTTTCCCCAGTTCAGGAATTGTGACGTTACGTTGCATCTCTATAAATCTTTGGTGAGACCACACTTATATTCAGTTCTGATCACCTCCTTATAGAAAGCTCTGGAAAGGAGATTTGCCAGGATGTTGCCTGGATTGGGAAACAAGTCTTATGAGGCAAGGTTAGCAGAGCTGGGACTTTACACTTTGGAGAGTAGAAGGAAGAGAGGAGACTTGATTGAGGTCTACAAGATTATGAGAGTGGACAGCCAGCACCTTTTTCCCAGGACAGGATCAGCAAATAACAGAGGACTCAATTACAAAGTTAAGGGAGGGAAGTTTAGGAGAGACGTATGTGTTTTTTTTTACACCGCAAGTTTTGAGTGTCTGGAACGCCTTGGTGGAGGCTGAAACATTAGGGGCATTTAAAAAACATTTTTAAAGTCAGGCACATGAGTGACAGAAAAGGGAGGGCTTTGTTTTTTTTTGGTAGGTATGTATAGGGAGGCATAACGTCATGGCTGAAGGGCTTGTCTGTGCTGTGTTCTAATCTGAGGCCGATCATATGTAGAACCTTTCCTCCACTCTGCCCTGGAACTTGTTGAGTAGAATAATACTGATTCAGTATAAAAGGTCCATTAGGCCAATTTGATTGTCAAAAAAAAAAATTACTGTGGGTGAAAGATGAGATCGAGAGTGGGGAGTGTTGTAGAGCAGAGGGATGTAGGAGTCCAGGTGCATAGTCTTTAAGGCTATCCCTCGAGGTCGAGGATGATGGCCTTTGTTCCGTTGATCCACAGAGCGAAGACACTTGTGCGTGTATTTGTTTAAAGTATACTCGATGTTGCACTCCAAGAAGCACAAATACTTTAAAAATCAACCAACGAGTTGCAATGGCCTGAAAATCACAGCGATTGAAGCTGACGGATTTGCTGCAGCTTTCGTACGCCTTCACTGTCTTTCAATTTGGAGTAACTTCGTCCGCCTGTTCCACCACTGAGGACTTGGTTGGATTGATCTTCTTCACGGACCTCATTCTCGACCTTACCGCTAAGTTTAACCCTATCAGGAGCATAGCTCCAGACAGCATCGCTCTCAGGATCAGAGGACCACGCAAGGTGACAATCCACAAGTGCATAGTACATTGAAATTGGAATCACAGATAAATAGGGTGGTCAAAAAGACTTTCAACACATTGGCTTTAAGACAAAGTATTGAGCACAAGAGTTGAGAGCTCATGTTGTGTGCAACGGTAGTGAGGCCCCATTTGGAGGACCGTGTTCAGTTTTGGTCACCGTACTGCAGGAAAGATGTCCTCAAGGTGGAAAGGGTGCAGAGAAGATTTATGAAGATGCTGCTGGGGCTCAGGTGTCTGGGTTTTAGGTAGAGGTTGAGCAGCCTAGAGCTTTATTTCTTGGAGTACAGGAAGATGAAGGTGTACACCTCTTGGAGGTGTACAAAATCATGAGAATAGATCAGGTGAATGCAGAGAGTCTTCCCGCCCCCCCCCCCACCCCCCAAAGCAGCGGAATTGATAACCAGTTTCAAGTTAAATTAGATTACGTTTAAGGTGAGGCCGGAGAGATTCAACAGAAAGCTGAAGGTTAACTATTTTGCACAGAGTCTGGTTGTGTGTATGTAATAGGTTGCCAGAGGAGGTGGTTGAGGCAGGTGCTATTATATTGCGTAAGGAAGAAACTGGATGGATGCATGGATAGGATGAGTTTAGAGCAGTGGTTCTCAACCTTTCTTTTACACTCACATGCCACCTTAAGTAATCCTTTTTAACCCAGTGCAACTATGGTATACACTAACCAAGAAGTTTGGGGCAGCAGGGTTGGCGTAGTGGCTAGCGCAATGCCTTTACGGTGCCAGTGATCAGGATCGGGGTTCGAATCCCACGCTGTCTGTAAGGAGTTTGTACGTTCTCCCCGCGCCTGCGTGGGTTTTCCCTGTTCAAAAACCATACTGTGGGTGTAGATCACCGGGTGTAATTGGGCGACACAGGCTGGTTGGCCAAAATGGCCTGTTACCGTGCTGTATATCTAAATTTAAATTTAGATCTAACTCCAAGTAACACTGCGATCTCTCCAGCACGACCTGACTATTCATAGTTTGTTGCCTTGTACCTTTAAGTCTCTGTCCTACATCTCCGGTACTAATAATGTACGATGACAAGCAACTGATTAGCAGAAAAACTAATAAAGCATTAATTTAATTTGACTGTCATAAATAATTAGTGCAGTAGAGCAATTACTCTATACCTCATTTCTTGTGCGATGTGATATGCTTTCTGATCTGTCTCTGGGGCTATCAAACACCCAGGTGTGCAGTTCAACGCACTGATAAAAATCATCTACTGCATCTAGGCACTAGGTTGTGAAGAGAATATAAGACAGTACAGCTGCGGCCTCCTTCCCTGCCAAAGCCACTGGCCTCAGGCTAGGTGACACTGGACCTCAGCACATTGTTTTACCCTGCATGAGCACCATCTCAAGTTGAACCAGGGTTGTCCACATCCTATCCAGACCCTAGCGGCAGTTCTGGACCAAAACCTTTCTCTATCTCAATAGCCACTCACCATCTCCCTCCACCACATCACTCTCACTGTTGAAGCCAAATAATTCCATGTATTCAAGAAAGATGTAAGCAAGGGTTCAAAGGAGCTTCACAAGGATTAATCCAGGACTGGATGGTTTATCATATGAGGAGTGTTTGACAGCTCTTGGCCTGTACTCATTGGAATTTAGAAGAATGAGGGGGGATTCCATTGAAACGTTTCAAATGTAGACAGAGTGGATGTAGAAAGGATGGTGGTAGAGTCGAGGACAAGAGGGTACAACTTCAGGATTGAAGGGTGCCTGTTTAGAATAGAGATGCATAGGAAGTTCTTCAGCCAAAGGGTGGGAAATCTGTGAAATACACTGTCACAGGTGATTGTGGAGGCCAGATCAGTGGGTGTATTTAAGGCAGAGATCGATAGGTTCTTGATAAACCAGGGCATCAAAGGTTATGGGGAGAAGGCCAGGCAGTGAGGCTGAGTGGGAAAATGGATCAGCTCACGATTAAATGGCGGGGCAGACTCAATGGGCTAAATAGCCTATTTCTGCTCCCATGTCTTATGGCCTTATAAAATGGAAACTCAGTGTTTTGGAATCAGGATCCTGAAGTGCGATTTACAACCAACATTTTGACTGTTCATTTCTCTCCACAGATGATGCCTGCTCCATTGAGTTCTTCCAAAAGTTTGTTTTTCACACTGGATTCCATCATCTGCAGTCTCTCATGTTTCTAATACGTGAGGTCAATGACTCTTAGAACCATAGAACACTCTAGCACAGATAGAGGCCCTTCAGTCCTAATTAACTTTTCCCTGTAACTCAGTTCCTGAAGTCTCGGAAACATCCTAGTAAAACCTTCTCTGCACTCTCTATCTTATTAATATCTTTCCTGTAGTTAGACGACCAACTGAAGGGTTCTTGATTAGCCAGTGCATCAAAGGTTAAAGGGAGATGTCTGTTAAAGGGCAGTGAAGGTGAGTGGGAAAATGAATCAGCTCATGATGAGATGGGCTGAATAGCTTATCCCTGCTCCCATGTCTTATGACCAGAGGAATCAAAGCCTTTGTGCAGAAGGCTGGAACAGACCACTGGATATGAATGACCAGCCAAAATGTTCAGAGGAATATGGCTGACTGCAGGCAAATGAGACCAGCTCAGCAATTGGGTTAGCATGGAGAAGGTGGGCTGAAGGGTCAGTTTCTATGTTGTATAATCCAATGACTTTGTGTGGCATCATAGAAATGCAGAATATTTCTGCTCCTATTTTTTATGTTTTGGTTGCTCAAAAGGAAGGCACCTATACCCTGCATCTTCTACAGCAGTGGTTCTCAACCTTTCTCTTCCCACTCACATCCCACTGTAAGTAATCCCTCTGTCATCGGTGCTCTGTGATTAGTAAGGTTGAAAATCATTGCTCTAGACCCAATTGTTACTGGAATATTTTGCTGGAGAAAAACTGTAATTGGCCCATTTCCTTTGGAGTTCTGAAACCGTGCACATAACGAGTCAATTAAAGTTTCAAACCTTTTTCTTTCCACCCACATCCCACCTTAAGCAATCCCTTACTAATCACAGAGCACCAATGGCATAGGGATTACTTAAAGTGGGATGTGAATGGAAAGAAAAAGGTTGACAACCACTGATCTACAGATTAAATTTTAATATCACCAGTAGAACTCACATCTTCTGCAATGAGATGTTGGTCATAGCTGGAATTATCTTGTACCTAAGAAAAGACCTGGACCCACTGCAATTTGCCTACCATCACAATCGCTGCACAGCAGATGCAATCTCACTAGTCCTCCACTCAGCCCTGGACAACAGCAATACATGCATCAGGCTGCTTTTCATTGACAGTTTTCAACACCATCATTACCTCAGTTCTGGTCAACAGGCTTCAAACCCTGGACCTCTGCCCCTGCCTCTCCAACTGGATCCTTGACTTCCTGATAGAAAGACCACAGTCAGTGCAGATCGGTACCAACATCTCCACCTCATTGACAATCAACTCAAGGATGTGTGCTTGGCCGACACCACGGTTGTCACCAGAATCACAGGCGGAAGGGATAGATCAACTAGTTTAGTGGTGTTCAGAGAGACCTCACAAAATCTGTAAGGACCCCTACCACCCTGCATGCAGCATCTTTCAGCTCCTCTCATCAGGGAAGAGAGATTAAAGCCAGATCCACCACGCTGTGGAACAGCTTCTTCCCATGGGCAGTGAGAATGCTGAATAACTGCTCAAACAACTCTCTGTGACTCTCCTATTTATTAAGAATATTTATTTTTATATGACATGTTTCTAGGTTCTGTGTATCTGCGTATATTTTGTCTGTATATGTGTTAGGTCTGTACATGGACCAGAGAACACTGTTTCATTGGATTGTACTGGTATAATCGGATAACAAATAAATTTGAACTTGGACACAGGGCAAGAAATAATTCGACCAAAAAAAGAATCATATCATTGCATTGTGTTCAAGGACACTCAGGATATTCCATTCAGCCACATCCCCCCAGTTGCTTAGAGCACAGAAGGAAGGTTTACCCGATGAGATACGTACCAGCTGCCAGCAGAACAATCCCACCCATCTCCTTTGGCCCTCTCGCTCCCCTGTATCACTACAGCTTATTCTCCATCATCCCTACTTTGGTCCAAACCAATCACTCACCTACGCTAACAAGTTAAACACGATTAGCCTATTTGGGATGTCGGAGGAAATCCATGAAGTCACTATGTAACACAACTGCACAGAAACAGGCCCTTCGGCCCACCTTGTCCATGCCAAACTATAATCCTGCTGAGGTCCACTGACCTGCAACCAAATGTAGCCCTCCACATCCTCTCCAACAATGAACTCAGATTCCTCTCATAATTTTGCATACCTCTATTAAATCTCCTCTCATTCTTCGATGCTCCAGGAAATAAAGTCATAACCTGTTTATCCTTTCCCAGTACTTTTATTCATTTTGCTCAGGTGTTTGTGTGCATTTTGCTCATACCTTGATGAAGGTCTCAGGCCCAAAACATTGCTTTAAGTACATTGTTTGATCGAAATGCTCTCAGACACCTCCTCCTTTCCCCTTCAACACGACCCAACTGAGGAGCATCAAGCCACCATCTCTCACCTCATGACCTCTGGTCATCTCCCTCTCACGGCCTTCAACCTCATTATTTCCCATTCCTGTACTGCCCGGTTCTACCTCCTACCCAAGGAACGCAAAACCAATTGTCCAGATAGCCCCGTTGTTTCCTCATGCCCCCGTGATACTGAACTAGTATCTCGCTCCTCTTCATGTTATTTGACCTGGTGAGCTTTGCCAGCATTGTGTTTTTACTTCAATCGTGGCATCAGCGGACTTTCGTGTTTAAAACTTAAATTTAGACAAACAGCGTGGAGACAGGCCATTTCAGCCCACGACTCCACACTGGCCAATTTACACCCAATTAACCTTCACCCTCGGTATGCTTCAAACGATGGGAGGAAACCAGAACTCCTGGGGAAAACCTATGCAGACAAAGGGAAAATGTACAAACTCCTTACAGACAGTGCAGCACTCTAACCCCAGTCCCGATCACTGGCCCGGTAAAGTAGTTTCGCTAATTGCTACGCCAACTGTGCCACCCTATACTCTATCCTTTCCCTGCAACTCAGTTCCTCAAGTCCACAGCAGCATGCTTTTAAATCTTCCCTGGACTGTTTCGATCTTCCTTGGAGAACATGCAAACTCCACATCAATGGCACCTTGGGTCAGGATCTAATCTGCGTGCACGAAGATGCGAGGCACCATACCAGACTGCACTGTACCACCTCTCTCAATCTCAAACACATAGTCTGAATTGTCTACATTTTATTCACACAGACTGCAATGAAGACAATAGCACGTCAAGTCGAGCACCTTTCCATGACATTGATGGATGACAACTGATGAAATCACTGCACAATAATTCTGCCATCTAATTCTTTTAAAGATCAGTGAGTAGAGTTACTTAATCTTCCTAAAGCAGAACTATAAAGTTTAAAGAGTGTGAGATTATTTATAAAGCTTCCGAGATGCTTGGAGCCCTGGTTGATGAAAAAGGGTACGAAATTTAGACTGAATCTCCAAAATTAAGCAGGAAAAGAAAGCATTGGGACTTTTATTTTTGATAATAAATGTGGGCATGTTCAGAGTTCGTGGGAACAGTAGATGGAAATAGATCCAAGATGAAGCAGCAAAACAATTAGGAGCCATTGTCTGGGGAATGGCTGAACATCACGCTGAGTTCTGGCGCACCTCACGACTGTGTGCTCAGCCCACCACTCCTGTTCACCCTTCTAACACATGACTGCATCACCCGATTCAGCTCTAACAGTGTCATCAAGCTTATGGGAAAGGATGCAAACAGTCAAACTGGGAAAGTGCTTAACTGGGGGAAGGGCTAATTAAGAAGGATTAGGCAGGAACTAGCGAGGATAAATTGGAAACAGATGTTTAAGGGTGAGAGCAGAAAGATAACAAGAAGGAAGTTTAGAGACCACGGGCAGGGTTCCAGAAAGGTTGGTCCCACTGGGTCAAGGAAAAGATGGTGGGAACATGGAACCGTGGCTGACGAAACAGATCAGGCAACAGATCAAGAGGAAGAGGGAAGCATACATTAGATATAGGAAGCAGGAAACAGGAAGGGCTCATGAGAAGTAGATGGTAGCCAAGAAGGAGCTTAAGAAAGGACAGGAGAGATTGAAGGGGACATGAGAAGAACTTGGCATGTAGAATTAAGGAGAACCCTAAGGTGTTCTATGAGTATGTGAAGAACGAAAGGGTGACAAGAATGAAGATAGGGCCGCTAAAGGATAAAGGAGTCAATGTGTGCCTGGAGGCGGAGAAGTTTGGGGAGGTCCAATATGGATGCTTTGGTTCAGTATTCACAAGAGAAAAGGAACTTGATCAGGGTGAGGTCGAAACGGAATAGGCCTGTGTGGTTGACAATGTGAAGATTAAGAAAGAGGAAGTGTTGGATCTTCTAAAGACATCAAGACTGATAAGTCCCCGGGGATGGACACGATATACCCCAGGCTGCTGTGGGAGGAGTTAGAAGAGGTAGCTGGGGAAGTAGCTATGATCTCTGAATCCTCTTTGGCTGTAGAGGAGGTGCCGGAGGATTGGAGAATGGCAAATCTAGTCCCCTTGTTTAAAAAAGTTAATAGGGTAAATCCTGGGAATTCTAGACCGGTGAGTCTTACATCAGTGGGGTGCAAGCTAATGGAAAGGATTCTTAAAGATAACATTTGGAGAAGTACAGTCTACTTTAGGATAGTCAGAATGGGTTTGTGAAGGGAAGATCGTACCTCACAAGTGTAATTGAGATTTTTGAGGAGATAACAAAAGGAATTGATGAGTGTAGGGAGGTAGATGAGGTCTACATGGATTTTAGCAAGGCTTTTGACAAGATCCCGCATGAGAGACTCATCCAGAAAGTCATGAGTCACAGGATCAGTGGAACCTTGGCTGTATGGAGAAAAACCTGGCTTGTAGGAAGAAAGAAGAGAGTAGACGTGGAAGGAAAGTATTCTGCCTGGAGGTCAGTGACTAGTGGGAGCCCTGCTCTTGGTGATCTTTCTCAATGACCTGGATGAAGAAGCAGATGTATGAGTCAGTAAGTTGGCAGATAACACGAAGGTTGGAGGAGTTGTGGATGAAGATGGTTGTGGAAGGTTACAAGAGGATATAGACAGGACGTAGAGTTGGGTAGAAATGTGGTAGATGGAGTTCAATACAGATAAGTGTAAGGTGATGCAATTTGGAAGGACAAACCAGAAAGCTGAGTACAGGGTTAATGGTCGGTTACTTAAGAGTGTGGATGAACAGAAGGATCTTGGGGTACAAATCCATGCATCACTCAATATCACAGCACAGGTTGATAGGATAGTTAAGAATGCCTATGGGATATTGGGCTTCATTAATAGGGGGATTGAATTCAGGAGTAGAGAGGTCATGTTCCAACTCGACAAACCTTTAGTAAGACCACACTTAGAGAATTGTGTTCAGTTCTGGTCACGTCATTATAGGAAGGATGTGGAAGCTATGGAAACAGGGCAGAGGAGATTTACCAGGATGTTGCCTGGATTGGGAAACAAGTCTTATAACGTAAGATTTGCAGAGCTGGGACTTTTCACTTTGGAGAGTAGAAGGATTGAGGTCTATAAGATTATGAGGGTGGACAGCCAGCTCCTGTTTCTTGGGATCAACAAACACCAGAGGACATATATACAAAGTGAAGAGAGGGAAGTTTAGGGGAGACATCAGGGGTAAGTTTTTTTTACACAGAGAGTTGTGGGTACCTGGAATATCTTATCGGGGATGGTGGCGAAAGCTGAAATATTGGGGGCATTTAAGTGTCTCTTAGAGAGACACATTTATGACAGAAAAATAGAGGGTTATAGAGTAAGGAGGGATTAGAACTTTTTTTAGGAAGGGATATATGGGTCGGCACAGCATCAAAGTCCGAAGGTCCTGTATTGTCCTATGTTCCATGACTGAATCGTAGTTGACCTCATCAGCCACAACGATGGGTTGCACTACAGTGAAGAGAGAAATGGTGCAACATTAACAATCTGAGCCTCGACGCGGACAAGATGAAGGAGATGATCGTGGACTTCAGGATGATCAGGAACAACCACCAACTTGTAGTGGAGACAGAGGAGAGCACCAAGTTCCTTGGAGTTCACTTAACTAGCAACCTATCGTCAACACACAACTTCTCCTCACTTGTTAGGAAGGTGCAACAGTGACTGCACTTTCTGAGAAGGCTGAAGCGGCCAAGGCTACCGTCCACCATTATGTCAACCTTCGACGGGAGTTCCGTTGTCCGTCCTGGCCAGCTGCATCACACAGTGTCACAGTGTGGTGCAATTGCTGCAGAGAATTGGATTGGAGATCAATCCACACGACCATTAGAGGGACGGAGTGGATCGCGGGAGTCTGCCTCCCTGTCATCGACATGATCTGCCGGCATCGTCTGCAGAGGGTGTGCAAAATCATTGCACCCTGCGCACAGCATCCTTCAGCTGCTCCCGTTGGAGAAGAGATACAGGAGGATCAGAGCCGGCACTGCCCGGCTGAGGAACTGATTCTTCCAACGGGCAGTGAACGACCAAAATAACACTAACTATCCAAGACTCTCATATTCACAAATATTTATGTGTATATATGAATATTTGTCCTGCATATGTATTTTGTGTGTGTGTGTGTGTGTGTGTGTGTGTGTGTGTGTGTGTGTGTGTGTGTGTGTGTGTGTGTGTGTGTGTGTGTGTGTGTGTGTGTGTGTTATGTCAGGTTGTGTGTCTGAATGTTTTGCATCGAGGACCGGATGAGATTAAGCTTGACTTAAGTTAGTACAGGAGTAGCAGAGTTTAATGTATTTATGTTTATAAACCTCAGAAACATGACAGGAAACTGCAACCATATAACCATATATGGAGCAGAAACAGGCCATGTCGGCCTTTCGAGTCTGCACCAGTTCACTAGAACAACTCCACTAGCTCAAACCTCCCACTCTCCGCCAATAACCCGCCAACCCCCTGACCTCCATGTACACATCCAACCTTCTCTTAAATGACAGAAGGGACCCTGCCGCAACTATCTCATTCGGAAGATCATTCCATTCTGCCACCACTCGCTGAGTGAAAAAGCCACCTCTAATATTTCTCCTAAAGTGTTGCCCCCTTACCCTTAACTCAAGACCTCTTGTTCCAACCTCCCCTGCCCTCTGTTTATGTCTAGTCTATCTATTCCTTTCATAGTCTTAAATACCTCTATCAAGTCCCCTCTCAGTCATCTACGTTCCAATGAATAAAGTCCCAGTCTCCTTAATCCAGAAGTTGTAAGCCAGGCAACATCCTTGAAAACCTTCTCTGCACCCTCTCCACCTTATCTATATCCTTTCTATAATTTGGAGACCAGAACTGAACACAGTACTCCAAACCTGGCCTCACCAATGCCTTAAACAGCTGTAGCATCACCTCCCAGCTCCTATACTCTATACTATAATTTATGAAGGCCAGCATACCATATGCCTTCTTAATCACCCTGTCTACATGCGAATCCACCTTCAGTGAACTCTGTACCATAACCCCCAGGTCCCTTTGCTCCTCTGTGAGCCTCAATGCCCTCCCCTTAACTGTATATGTCCTATTCAGGTTATTTTTACCGAAAGGCCACACCTCGCACTTGTCTACATTGAATTCCATCTGCCATCTTTCAGCCCACTCTTCCAAACAAACCAAATCCTTCTGTAATCCAAGAAAACCTTCCTCACTATCCACCACTCCTCTTATTTTCGTATCATCCGCATATTTGCTTACCCAGTTAACCACACCCTCCTCTAAATCATTAATATAAATGATAAACAACAAGGGACCCAGCACCGATCCCTGAGGCACCCCGCTTGTCACAGGCTTCCAACCTGACATACAGTTAATGGGTCAAAAGGTGATATGGGGCAATGAGATGAATCATTTGATCATTTGCTTTTAGTTAATTAAGAGAGGTACATTGACCAGGAAACTGAAGTGAAACACACAAGTCTGTGATTGCCATAAAAGCTCCAAAGTGCTGGAGGATGTCAGCAGGTCTTGAACTGTCCATAGGACGTAAAGACATACAGCCGATGTCTTGGGACTAAGCCCTTCTTCAAGCTTCAGGAGGTTGGGCCTTACTTCTCTGCTCTTCTTTGAAATTCTGTCATGGGATCTCTGCTGAGAGAGCCTTGGTTTACCACTTCCTCTGAAGGATGGCTCGTTATGACAGTGTTGAACTTCCTTGGTGTGCCGACACGCAGCCTTCTGAGCCAGAGCTGAGATTTGAGCAAAGGTCCATGTGGGCCACTCGGATATTAACAAATGGTAAACTTTTGTCCACTCATAGAAGGTTGTCTTCTCCAGTCACCCCTCTACATTCCCATCTAGTAAGATGCCAAACCCTTCTAGCTCTCACCCTCTTAATCTATTGAACTGGGGTGGGTGGACATTTTGCAGTCCACCAACCAAGGAAGTTCAAGTGGTGGAGCTATTTACAGTTACCGGTAATTAGAAATTCCACCTAGCCCTCAGGAAAAAGAATGCCAGGTGATGTCATGTCCGTACTCTGACAGTAAATCTGATCTTTGAACGTTGAACCTGTCAGAGGGACTCATCTCCAAGATAACAAAGGAAAGCAACGTTGCCTCATTCAACATTCTCGCGCCCAGGGTAAAGTTTCAGAGGCAGAGAAAGCCTGGCCTAGTTATTTACTCGCTGAACCTGGATTTTGTGAATAATGTACTAAAACAGTAAGATCACTCTGCATCTCAATCTCTGCAATATCACAAGATGTTTTTTTTTCATTCATTCTTCCTGGCAAAATGTCCGACATCTTCACATTGTCATCCATTTACTCGTTCTTTATCACTGGCTTCTTCATATTCCCTTTAATTTCTTCACAGCGCACTTTCCGACTTGCTGCAGAATTATCAGCAAAAGTTCATTTGTCCTTGAGATGAGGTTATGATAAGTCAGCGTGAATAGGTCGACAAGCAGACAGGCAGACAGATCGTGCGCCCACGCCCACACCTTCACCCTCGCATGTGCGCACACACATGTGCGCGCACACACACGCACACACACACACACACACACACACACACACACATACACACACACACACACGCACGCACGCACGCGCACACACACACACATACGCACGCACACACACGCGCACGCACACACACACGCACGCACGCGCACGCGCACACACACACACACACACACACACACACACACACACACACACACACACACACACACACACACACACACACACACCCTGCTACGTTCAAAGTGATGGTAGATAAGGTGGCAAAGAAGGTCAACAGGATACCAGCCTTCAATAGCAGTGATTAGAAAAGTCGGGACTATATGCATCTACATTGTGTAACAGTGGTTTTCCAGCTTAAGAACTTTGTGCAGTTCTGGTCTATACACTATGGGAAGGATTAGATTCACCAGGATGTTGACTGGAATGGTGCACATTACGTGCAAGGCCACACTGGGCTGGTTTTCTATGAAGAGAAGGATTGGCGGGAACCTGACTAATTTAAATCAAATTGTGTCAGGAGCAGAGAAGGTTGGATGTGTACATGGAGGTCAGGGGGTTGGCGGGTTATTGGCGGAGAGTGGGAGGTTTGAGCTTTCCACCATGACAGGAGCATGGACAACTAAAGGTTTGTTTGGGTTAAAGGGAAAGCCGTTGGGGGTGGATGTGCGAAAGAAGCCAAGGAATATTGGGAATCTGGAACACAATGCCTGACAGGGTGATAGAGGCAGGAATTCTCATGACACTTAAGAAGTAACCAGATAAGAGTTTGAAAGTCCAAGGCAAAGAAATGTACAGGAGCAGGTGCTGTTATTAAGGATGGGTGGATGTGGGGAGTCATAGTGGCATGAAGGGCCTAGGGCCTGTTTCCGTGCTGTATGACTAGAACATTCAACCACACGCACACGCACGCACATTCATACACAACTTCTTTTCCAAAAATAGACCTGATTCACAATAAATTATTTACAAAAAAGAAAAGCCGTTCAAAGTCTTTTCACATCCATAGTGTCAGTCATATCTAAACATTTCCATCAATTGTTCCATTTGTTCTCGAAATGCACCAGTACCGCTCCTTCCCCTCTTTATTATTTGAGGGACTTCCGCTTGGTCTCAGCCCCTCAATGGTAAAGGGAGCACTCTAGAACACATGCACAAGCGCGTGCACACACACACCCGCACGACCACACGGACAAGCATACACATGTACTGCACAGCAGTCTAAATGCACACAGCCCATCTGCAAATGCAAACTACATCAAATCAGCTCAGTTAAAACAATCTTACCAATTATGATGCAAATTATACCTGCGCTCCAGTAATATATTCAGCAAATGATTAAACATCTTAACTCTGTTCTGACTAGTGCATATTTAATCAGGAAATGTAACAAGGCTCAGGGCATGATGATGTATGTAACGAGGTGAGGGATTGCTGGGGGTGATGGGTGACTTCTCCGTGCTTCCATCGTCCAGCCTGGTGAACTGCACGCGACACAACACCATACATAGTGTTGGCCATTGTGATATTACCACGAGTCCTTCTCTGAACTGCGGTTTCTTTTTATAAACCTGCTGTCCTCGTTCACAGGCAGCAGAACATTGTGTGCGGAGACCTAAATATAGGTCTGAGCCTGAAATGAGAAAGAGGTCAATGAAATCTGTTCCGATCCCGGAGAATATTATCCGGCTGCTCCCACTGGGTATTTCCTGACTGCCTTACCAGACCGCCTACGGTTCCAAGGCTGGACACACCATATTTTGGTGGACAAGATATTTACAGGACACAAGAACATAGTTGAGTCAGCAAAAATAAACACGGAAAGAAAAGGTAAATTTACTCAGCTGTGAGCAGAACTGTAGGGGGAGCTTGGATAGGTTAGATCTAGAACAGCGGTTCTCAACCTTTGCTGGGGCTATGGCCTCCTTAGGATTCTACTTAAAGTTTATGTGCCCCCTTCCCTGTGAAGCAGTCAAGTTTTGGCTTGTTGCATACTTTCCTTCAACGACATAAAAAGAAACCATAAAAATATTTTATGATTTTCACTATTGGCAGGCTGCTTTTTTTTTTAACTACATGATTAAGATTCAAGATTCCGTTTATTGTTCTGTACAGTGTATCCCAGCATCTGCAGATTTTCTGGTTTGCTTGCACACAAACATCTTTCCTTCCTTTGCACAGAGAGATGCCACTAGAACCGTGCCACAATGAAGGCGGGCGAGAGAAGGAAAGGAGAGTCCCTTCAGAGACATTGAGAATCCGTGGATACAAGATTCAAGATTCTATTTATCGTCATGTAATTAAAAACAGTGCCATGTTACATGAAATTGCCTTTAGTGTGCCGTAAGGCAGACAGATTTGCCATCAGCAGAAATTGCCTGAAGCGTCTCTTACAGTCAGAGAAAGCCAGATCTCCACACCGCCCCCCCCCCACCCCAGAGTCACCGAGTGTCTGTGGATTCACCTGCAGCACACACACAGCCGCACAGAGCCCAGTCCAAACCATAAGCAAGCCAAACTCCAGATCCAAACCTCTGATACGATTAGGAACCCTTCAGAGCTCTCGACACCCTCTCGCATCCCACTTCCGATACCTGGTAACCCTTCAGCCAGTTTCAAGCCAGTTTCCAGCAGTCCACAGCTGTGTGGGTTCCTTTTCCTCGAGACCGCCGTCTGTGCGTTCCTCAGTCCTACACCAACTCCTCCTGTGTCCCTGTAATCTCCATCGCCATGTGCCCTACGCAGTGAATCAGACCTCGAGACATCCACGTCACCCTCCTCGACTCCTGGTTCCAATACCCCTGAACCAATCAAGAAGCTGTCAGCATTCGAGGCTTTCTGGATTCCCTCACGATAACCGGACACCATACCCTGTTCCCAGAAACCAGCAGCTTGGTGTGAGGCCATCAGATACCGAACCCCAGACTGGACCCCTGTGGGGTCCTCTCCAAGCTTCTCCTTCTCAGTGTTGTGGAGGGGCAGAGGGTGTTGTTCTTCCCCCAGAGCCTGCAGCCCTCGAAGTTGCCACCATGCGTGGTCACCACCATCTTAGATCCAGATTACGAGGATCCTTGTCAATAAAGTGCCCCCATCCCTGTTCCACTTGCAATTTAAACCTGCATGGAAGAGCCGGGCAGTAGGACCCTGCTCTCAAAGCCATCACTCCCCCACCGTCCAATCCTGAAACAGCACAGTCCTCACAGCATATATAGACACACCCTCATCTTGATCCAATTGGGATATTGGGATATTGTGCTAATCGGTGCCACATAAATGCACAAAATTCATACTGCTGTGACTCATCCATTCCCTCCTGCTACATGGAGGGCCTGAGTTTTATTCCTGCCTAATGCATCAGTTAATTTTATATGTTTATGGGACTGTTTCTGTGTAGTGGAAAGTGCCATCCAGCTACATCACAGTGTGGTGAGGAGACACCAATACCCCTGAGCATAAAGCCCTGCAAAAGGTAATGGACACAGCCCAGGACATCACAGGCAAAACCCTCCCCACCATTGAGAACATCTACAGGGAACACTGCCGTCAGAGAGCAGCATCGATCATCAAAGATCCACACCACCAGCCACACGCTCTGTTCTCGCTGCTGCCATCAGGAAAGAGGTGGAGGTGCCACAGGACTCACACCACCAGGTTCAGGAACAGCTGCTTCCCCTCCACCATCAGACTCCTCAACGACAAACTCAATCAGTGATTCATTTAAGGACTCTTGCACTTTATTGATATTTTGTTCTCTCTGTATTGCACAGTCAGTTTGTTTACAGTTCTTTGTTAATTTACATGTGCACGTTTAGTACAGTTTTTCTTTGCACTACCAATTAGTGATAATTCTTCCTCACCCACAGGAAAAATAATCTCGGGGTTGTATGCGATGTCAAGTATTTACTCTGACAATAAATCTGAAATCTACTGTTCCTGTCTGTATGTGTGTTATGTATGTGTGTGTGTTCCGTCTGTATGTGTGTTCCGTCTGTATGTGTGTTCCATCTGTATGTGGGTTCCATCTGTATATGGGTTCTGTCTGTATGTGGGTTCTGTCTGTATGTGGGTTCCATCTGTATGTGGGTTACGTCTGTATGTGTGTTACGTCTGCATGTGTGTTCTGTCTGCATGTGTGTTATGTCTGCATGTGCGTTATGTCTGTATGTATGTTCCATCTGTATGTGTGTTATGTCTGTATGTATGTTCTGTCTGTATGTATGTTCTGTCTGTATGTATGTCCTCTACCGGCTCACCTACGGCTCCTAGAACGCTTCCACCAGCGTTGTCTCCGCTCCATCCTCAACATCCATTGGAGCGCTTTCATTCCTAACGTCGAAGTACTCGAGATGGCAGAGGTCGACAGCATCGAGTCCACGCTGCTGAAGATCCAGCTGCGCTGGGTGGGTCACGTCTCCAGAATGGAGGACCATCGCCTTCCCAAGATCGTGTTATATGGCGAGCTCTCCACTGGCCACCGTGACAGAGGTGCACCAAAGAAAAGGTACAAGGACTGCCTAAAGAAATCTCTTGGTGCCTGCCACATTGACCACCGCCATTGGGCTGATATCGCCTCAAACCGTGCATCTTGGCGCCTCACAGTTTGGCGGGCAGCAACCTCCTTTGAAGAAGACCGCAGAGCCCACCTCACTGACAAAAGGCAAAGGAGGAAAGACCCAACACCCAACCCCAACCAACCAATTTTCCCCTGCAGCTTGTCTGCCTGTCCCGCATCGGACTTGTCAACCACAAATGAGCCTGCAGCTGACGTGGACTTTTTACCCCCTCCATAAATCTTCGTCCGCGAAGCCAAGCCAAAGAATGTTCTGTCTGTATGTATGTTCTGTCTGTATGTATGTTCTGTCTGTATGTGTGTTATGTCTGTATGTGTGTTCTGTCTGTGTGTGGATTATGTCTGTATGTGTGTTATGTCTGTATGTGTGTTCTGTCTGTATGTATGTTCCATTTGTATGTGTGTTATGTCTGTATGTGTGTTCTGTCTGTTTGTGGATTATGTCTGTATGTGGGTTACATCTGTATGTGTGTTATGTCTGTATGTATTTTCCATCTATATGTGTGTTATGTCTGTATGTGTGTTTTGCACTGTGGACTGGAGAATGCCGTTTTGCTGCATTGTACTTGTACAATCGGATGATAAATAAACTTGAACTTGTACTTATTGATAATTTGCAGCCAGCTCCAAGACTGAAATTGAAGTGAATGAAATTGGGGAGAAAGTGTTTGTCACTTTCCCAAAGTAAAGTAAGATAAACCTTCTGTTATATGGGAATAGCTTGCATTAGGTATAGAGCAGTGGTTTTCAAACGTTTCCTTTCCACTCATATCCCACCTTAAGTAATCCCTATGCCATCTATGATTAGTAAGAGATTGCTTAAGGTGGGATGTGAGTGGGAAGGGAAGGTTGAGAACCACTGCTCCAGACCCAATTCTTATTGAAATATTTTGCTTGAGTAAAATTGCCATTGGCCCATTTATTTTGGAGTTATGAAACTGTGCACATAACGAGTCAATTAGGGACAATTAAAACAGTGGTTTTCAAACTTTTTCTTTCCACTCACATCCCACCTTAAGTAATCTCTTACTAATCACAGAGCACCAAGGGCACAGGGAATATGTAAAGTGGTATGTGAGTGGAAAGTTTGAAAACCACTGTTTTAATTGTACATGCTGACCAAGTTGGCATACTGGGCTAGTCCCATTTGCCAGCTTTCGGTGCATATCCTTCTGAGCCCTTCCTATCCTTGTATCTATCCAAATATCTTCTGAACATTATTGTGCCCTCTTCCTCAGTTTCCTCTGGCAGCTCATTCCAGACATGAACCACCCCTTGAGAAAGAAAGTTGCCCCTCAGCTCCCTCTCTCCCCTCTCCCATGAAGCCTGTGCCCTCCCTTTCTGGAATTATCTACCCTGAAGAAAGCCACTGTGACCAGTCTCTCTCTCTTTGGCTTGGCTTCGCAGATGAAGATTTATGGAGGGGTAATGTCCACGTCAGCTGCAGGCTTGTTTGTGGCTGACAAGTCCGATGCGGGACAGGCAGACACAGTTGCAACCCACTGGCGGTGGTCAATGTGGCAGGCACCAAGAGATTTCTTTAGGCAGTCCTTGTACCTCTTCTTTGGTGCACCTCTGTCACGGTGGCCAGTGGAGAGCTCGCCATATAACACGATCACTTCATCTGCATCTCTCATGATGCTACAATCCACTCTAAAGTCATCCTTCAACCTCCTCTGCTCTTCAGAATAAAAACCCAGCTATCCAACCTCAAGACCTAGAATCCCGACAACATCCTGATCAATCACCTCTGCACCCCTTTAAATTTATGGATGTCCTTCCTACAGCTGGGTGAACAGAACTGCATCTATCCTTCCAAGCGTGGTCTCACCAACACCTTGAAAAGCTGAATCGTGAGGTCCCAGTCTTTACCTCAGTACCCTGCCCAATGAAGGCCAGCGGGCTTCTCTTCACCACCTTGTCCTCCTGAGTTGATAATTTCAGGGAAAGATACACCTCTACTCCTCGGTCTCTCTGTTCCACAACTAACTGCAACTCTGCCTAAAACCATCGGAAGGGAACATGTTCAAAGATTCTATCAAGTGAGCCAAAGCCATCTGCTTTCAAGAAGCCTACGTTGAGACCAAGTTAGCCTTAGGCTGGGCCTACCAAACTTTCCATGACCTCGTGATGCAAGATCTGCAGGTCAGAACCCATCATATTTGACTGAAACAAGAAAGTCTGATTGTAGTAAGTGCATAGAAGTGTTGGAGAAACTGCCGCAGTGTCCACAGAGGCAAAGATATTTTACCACGATACAGGCCTGGATACCTCATTGAGATATGAGCAAAAAGCAGGCAAATGCCTGGAATAAAAAGGAGGTGGGAGGAGGGAGGAAGGGCCAAGGGGGAGCACAGGATTACAGCCAGGAGGCCATAGGTGGACGTGGATAGGAGGGTCAGATAGGGAAGGTGAGGTGATCTGGACCAAGAGGTAGCTGGGGTAGCTCTGAATGCAGAGTTGGAGAAAAGAATGAGGGGGGAGATATGGGTGGAGTGAGAGTGAGATGGAGAGTTGGAGGGAAGGATGAGGGGGAGATATGAGGGGGTGAGAGTGAGATGGAGAGTTGGAGGGATGAGGGGGGAGATATGGGGGAGTGAGAGTGAGTTGGAGAGTTGGAGGGAAGGATGAGGGGGAGATATGGGAGAGTGAGAGTGAGATGGAGAGTTGGAGGGAAGGATGAGGGGGAGATATGGGGGAAAGTGAGAGTGAGATGGAGAGTTGGAGGGAAGGATGAGGGGAGATATGGGGGGTGAGAGTGAGATGGAGAGTTGGAGGGATGAGGGGGGAGATATGGGGGAATGGGAGTGAGATGGAGAGTTGGAGGGAAGGATGAGGGGGGAGATATGGGGGAGTGAGAGTGAGATGGAGAATTGGAGGGAAGGAGACTTAAGCATAGGGAAAGAGAGAAAGAGGGGGTAGTGCGGGATAACGGTAACTAGAGGGGTCAGTTAATGCTCTTTGGTTGGAGGTTACCCAGACAGAATATGAGTTGTTCCTCTAATTTGCTTAATATTGAAGGTTATGACCCACCTCATCCCCTCACCCTGGATGTAGGGACTTCTCACCCGGAGTCCACAACTTGCCCAATTCTCAGATTTTTCTCGCTAGATCGTCACAACAGTGAAAAGGCTGCTCATTACTGACCTCATGAAGGAAGAGGTACAAATTCCACGGGACTCGCAGCACCAGGTTCAGGATCAACTGCTACCCCTCCACCATCAGACTAAATCAGGGCTTCATTTAAGGATACTTACACCTTGAGTTTTTTTTTAATTCTCGCTGTATTGCACAGTCAATTTGTTTACATTTGTTATCTGCTTACCTCTCTTTAAAAAGTGGTAATTATGCCATGCTAGCAGGACAAAGAATCTCAGGGTTGTATGTGGTGTCACGATCTGTAATCTGACAATAAATCTGAAATCTGAATCTGATTGATTCAAGAACAGAGTTCAGATCCTGCCTCAGCAACTGGGAATTGACATCAATTTTGAGTTACTTTTTGATCATCTCAATAGCCATGAAATGAGCAGGTCATTACTCGATGCCATCTGGATCATTAATGTCCTCTGCGAAAGGAAATCTGCTGTCCAAGAAAGTTCATTAGAGAAGCTTCAGAAAATCTGACATAGAACATAGAACAATACAGCGCAGTACAGGCCCTTCAGCCCTTGATCTTGTGACGACCCATTAAAAAAGGTACTGAACCCTCCCTACCCCATAACCCTCTATTTTTCTTTCATCCATGAGTCTAAGTCTCTTAAGTGTCCCGAATATTTCAGCCTCCACCACCATCCCTGGAAAGGCATTCCAGGCACCCACAAACTCTCTGTGTTAAAAAAAAAACTTACCCCTGATATCTCCCCTAAACTTCCCTCCCTTCACTTTGTACACACATCCTCTGGTGTTTGCTGATCCTGCCCTCGGAAATAGGCGCTGGCTATCCACCCCATCCATGCCTCTCCTAATCTTGTAAACCTCAATCCAGTCTCCTCTCATCTTTCTACGCTCCCAAGTATGCAGTACGCCCGTAGAAATTTTCAAGAGTCCTTGATGACGTACTAAATCAACAACGTAACGCTACTGGCGAGCCTTCTTCACAATCGCATTGACATGATGTCCCCAAGGTAGATCTTCAAGAAGGATGTTTTCATTCTGGTGACTGCAGAGGAATGTGAGAATTACCTGAAGTACTGGTCACCCAAGTGACAAGTCCCAGCTCTGCTAACCTTCCCTCAGAAGACTTGTTTCCCAATCCAGGCAACATCCTGGTAAATCTCCTCTGCGTGGCTTCCACACATTTTCTCTAACTGAACATAAAACTCTAAGTGTGGTCTTACCAAAAAAAGTCGTCAATGTCTCTTACCAATTTTTATAGATGACCACAGAAAGTATCAAAAAAAAGTACAGCAATGGACAGGCCCTTTGGTTTAGGTGTCTGCGCAGAACATGATTCCCAAGTGAAAACTTTGCTGCTATGTCCCTTTATCCCATGGGTATTGATATGTCTATGTAGAAGCCTGGTCAACACTATAATTGTATCTGCTTCCATCCTCCTGGCAGCCCACTCCAGATATCCACCACACTCTGGGCAGAAGATTTGTCCCCCACATCTCATTCAAACTTTTCCCTCCTCATAAATATTCCATGTAATATTTTCATCCTGGGGGGGGGAGAAATATTCAAACTCTACATTCCATCAACGCACCCTTATCACTTCATGAACTTCTATCAGGTCTCCCCTCAGCCTCGGACGCTCCAGGGAAAACAACACAAGTCTGTCCAATCCCCTCATACCCTCCAATCCAGGCAACATCCTACTAAATCTTTTCATTGTCCTTTCCAAAGCTTCCATGCATTGAGGTGACCGGAATTAGACACTGTCTGGATGCATCACAGTTCAGTGAGGGAACTGTTCCACCTGAAACCGCAAGGAATATCTGAGTGCTCTGATCGTAACTTAGGCCATCACACAAACTCCATCGACTCCTATCAATGCATCACATCAATGGAACTCACTGAGAACTTCAGGTAATTCTCACATTCCTCTGCAGTCACCAGAATGAAAACATCCTTCTTGAAGATCTACCTTGGGGACATCATGTCAATGCGATTGTGAAGAAGGCTCGCCAGTAGCGTTACGTTGTTGATTTAGTACGTCATCAAGGACTCTTGAAAATTTCTACGGGCGTACTGCACTGAGCATTCTGATGGGTCATCTGGTATGGAGGACAGGACAGAAAAGGCTACAGAGAGTTGTGAACTCAGCCAGCGCCATCACGGGGAACATTCTTCACTTCATTGAGGCAGTGTCTCAAGAAAGCAGCCTCTATTCTCCTCATCGGGTCAAGCCCTCTTCACACTACTACCATCAGGAAGGAGGTACAGGAGCCTGAGGACGAGCACCCAACGGTACAAACCAGCTTCTACACCTCCGCCATCAGATATCTGAATCAACGATGAAGCGTAGACATCACCTCACTTTTTTCTCTTCTTTTTCATTAATAGATTTTTTAAATTTGTGTCTTTGGAAATGTAATCCATAGCAAACATTTGCATATGTAATGCACAATAATATTCCCACTGATCAATGAATTTCACAACACACTTTCGTAGCAATAAATTCTGATTCTTAATACCACTAGGAGAACTTGTTACTCAAGCCTCGAGCTTCCTAACTTGGTGAGAAACACATCCAGCTGCATTTTACTGAACCCGCTCGCAGCAGCCATATCTCTCCATTTCCTCAGATGAAGGACGGGTGCCTGACTGCTTTATTTGCAACTCTGGCATTTATTGGAAGTGGTGAATATTGAAATCACCCACCTGCACATGATCTCATGGGTAAGCAGCACTCGACACATCTCTGGATTTTTATCCTGTCCTTCATAAATGATCGCCTGAAAGATAAAAGACAATCAAGTCATTCAAACGCTACTTGGCTGGCTGCATTCAATCGACTTATCCAGGCTAACGACTCACTGCAGATCTGGAGAAGAACTGCAGTGTCAGAGATACCGCAAATGATTTTCTTTCTAGGATCCCAGAAACCTTGAACCTTGGATTTTCTTTCATATAAAGGGAGGCTGATATCTGGACTGGGTTGCTAGGGGAGGTGATGGAATCAGATATAGTGACTGTGTTTAAGAGACATTTAGACCACTGCATAAATAGACTAAGCAAAGAAGGATATAGTCCTAAAGTTTCAATTTTATTTTCATTTAGGGGGACCACTGCAGTCCTTAAGGTGTAAGTGAACTCCACAATGCAGAAATATTGGGATGGACTCTGAGGCAAAAATGGAAAAGGAATGGCGATAAGCGTCTTACCCCCCCCCCCACCCCACCATTGATGTGATCTACCAAGATCGTCATCTGAAGAGGGTGCAGAAAGCCCTTGAGGACCCCTTCCACCCCGCCCATGGCATCTTTCAGCTGTTCCCATTGCAGAAGAGATACAGGAGGATCAGAGCTAGCACCGCCAGGCTGAGGAACAGCTTCTTCCCGCAGGCAGTGAGAATCCTGAACACCCAAAGGAACTGCTCACACTGACCATCCAAGGCTGTCATATTCATGAAACGCTATTTATTTATGAATTTGTATATACGATTACTTGTCCTGCATTGGTATTGTGTGTCTGCATATTTTTTCACAGAGGACTGGAGAACGCTGTTTCGTCAGGTTGTACTAGTACAACTAGATGACTATAATCTTGACTTACTTGATAAATCCCCAAGTCAGGATGGTGCGTGCAGCTTGGAGGCAGCTTCCAGGGGAAGGTGTTCCCCATGCTTTTGTCACCTTTGTGACTGCTCAAACTACAGGGGAATCACGTTGCTCTCCATTGCAGGCAAAATCTTCGCTAGGATTCTACTAAACAGAATAATACCTAGTGTCGCCGAGAATATTCTCCCAGAATCACAGTGCGGCTTTCGCGCAAACAGAGGAACCACTGACATGGTCTTTGCCCTCAGACAGCTCCAAGAAAAGTGCAGAGAACAAAACAAAGGACTCTACATCACCTTTGTTGACCTCACCAAAGCCTTCGACACCGTGAGCAGGAAAGGGCTTTGGCAAATACTAGAGCGCATCGGATGTCCCCCAAAGTTCCTCAACATGATTATCCAACTGCACGAAAACCAACAAGGTCGGGTCAGATACAGCAATGAGCTCTCTGAACCCTTCTCCATTAACAATGGCGTGAAGCAAGGCTGTGTTCTCGCACCAACCCTCTTTTCAATCTTCTTCAGCATGATGCTGAACCAAGCCATGAAAGACCCCAACAATGAAGACGCTGTTTACATCCGGTACCGCACGGATGGCAGTCTCTTCAATCTGAGGCGCCTGCAAGCTCACACCAAGACACAAGAGAAACTTGTCCGTGAACTACTCTTTGCAGATAATGCCGCTTTAGTTGCCCATTCAGAGCCAGCTCTTCAGCGCTTGACATCCTGCTTTGCGGAAACTGCCAAAATGTTTGGCCTGGAAGTCAGCCTGAAGAAAACTGAGGTCCTCCATCAGCCAGCTCCCCACCATGACTACCAGCCCCCCCACATCTCCATCGGGCACACAAAACTCAAAACGGTCAACCAGTTTACCTATCTCGGCTGCACCATTTCATCAGATGCAAGGATCGACAATGAGATAGACAACAGACTCGCCAAGGCAAATAGCGCCTTTGGAAGACTACACAAAAGAGTCTGGAAAAACAACCAACTGAAATACCTCACAAAGATAAGCGTATACAGAGCCGTTGTCATACCCACACTCCTGTTCGGCTCCGAATCATGGGTCCTCTACCGGCACCACCTACGGCTCCTAGAACGCTTCCACCAGCGTTGTCTCCGCTCCATCCTCAACATCCATTGGAGCGCTCACACCCCTAACGTCGAGGTACTCGAGATGGCAGAGGTCGACAGCATCGAGTCCACGCTGCTGAAGATCCAGCTGCGCTGGATGGGTCACGTCTCCAGAATGGAGGACCATCGCCTTCCCAAGATCGTATTATATGGCGAGCTCTCCACTGGCCACCGTGACAGAGGTGCACCAAAGAAAAGGTACAAGGACTGCCTAAAGAAATCTCTTGGTGCCTGCCACATTGACCACCGCCAGTGGGCTGATAACGCCTCAAACCGTGCATCTTGGCGCCTCACAGTTTGGCGGGCAGCAGCCTCCTTTGAAGAAGACCGCAGAGCCCACCTCACTGACAAAAGGCAAAGGAGGAAAAACCCAACACCCAACCCCAACCAACCAATTTTCCCTTGCAACCGCTGCAATCGTGTCTGCCTGTCCCGCATCGGACTGGTCAGCCACAAACGAGCCTGCAGCTGACGTGGACTTTTTTTACCCCCTCCATAAATCTTCGTCCGCGAAGCCAAGCCAAAGAAAGAACCATGTACTGGTGGGCTTGGAATGGTGTCAAGGGCAGATACTCTCATTCAGTTCCTTTGTCCACATTTGGGCCAGGGCCATAACGAGGTCAGGAGCTGGATGGCTTGGGCAGAACCCAGACTGAGATCCTGTGAGCAGGCTGTTACCAAGGAAATGCCTCTTGAAAGCAACATTGTTTATCCTTCCTGATGACTGATCATCAGGAGAAGCCAAATGGGGCAGCAATGGGCTGAGCTGGATTCTCGTTGCTTCTTATGGGCAAAAATAGGCAGAATATTAATTGGATGGGGTGAAAATTCAGACCTCGGATGTGCAAAGGGACCTGGGTGTCCTCGTGCAGGGAAACCTAAAAGTTAATGACCAGGTGATATTGGTAGTGAAGAAAGCGAATGCTATGTTGGCCTTCATTTCAAGAGGAATAATGTACAAGAGTAAAGAGGTGTTGATGAGGCTCTATGGGGCACTGGTGAGACCTCATTTGGAGTAACTGTGTGCAGTTTTGGGCCCCCTATCTTCAGAAGGATGTGATGTTGTTAGAGAGGGAGCAGAGGAGATTTACTAGGATGATTTCTGGAATGCAAGGCCTAAAGTACGAGGAGCATTGGGCAGCTCTTGGGTTGTATATGTTGGAGTATAAAAGAATGAGAGGAGATCTCATCGAGCCTTTTTGTATTTTGAAAGGCTTAGATAGGGTGGATGCGGATAAGGTGTTTTCCTTGGTGGGTGAATCGAGGACAAGGGGTCATAGTCTGAAAATTAGAAGTTATCCATGTAAAACAGAGAAGAACTTCTTTAGCCAGAGGATCGTGGATCTGTGCAACTCGCTGCCGCATACAGTAGTAGAAGAAATAGACAAGTATCTCACTAGTGAGGGCATCAAGGGATATGGGGAAAAAGGCCGGAAATTGGAACTAGTGTAGAGTAGCTTAGTGTAGATTTATGGAACAGACTCGATGGGCCGAGTGGCTGCCTTCTGTTCCTTTGCCTTGTGATCTTGTGAAAATATTCCTGGGCAATTTTCCACTGTCAAGTGTCACTGTACTGGACCAGTGTGGGCAATGTTGCAGGAAATTAGCACACAGAACATTGCAACACGATATTATGCCCACATATATTAACCTACTAAACAAAGAACGTCACCCAGCTCCTGACCTCATTATGGACCTGGCCCTGGTGGCTGAAAGACCGGCTGAGTTCCTCCAGCATTTTTGTGTGTTTTTAACAATGTTCCAAGTGTGGTCTAACATGAGTTTTGTAGAGCCGCAGCATTATTTCATGACTCTTGAGCTCAATCCCTGACTAATGAAGGCCTGCCTGCCTGGAGCATGTGTTCAATCCTATTGCCAGAATGTTGTCAGGGCCAAAAGCCTTTTCAGTGTTTAACGCCCGCAGCCATTCCTCGACATTGAGTATTGTGTTCAGTTCTGGTCGCCTCATTACAAGAAGGATGGTTTGGAGAGGGTGCAGATTTATCAGGATGTTGCCTGAATTGGAGAATGTATCTCATGAAACAAGGATGACAGAGCTAGATCTTTTCTCTTTGCAGAGAGGAAGGATAAGAGGAGACTTAATAGAGGTCTATACAATTATGAGGGGCTTAGTGTGGGCAGTCAGCACCTATTTCCTGATGACCATAATACCAGAGGACATCTGTTCATGATAAGTGGAGGAAAGTTTAGGGTAGTTTTTTTTAACACCAAGAGTAGTGGGTGCCTGAAATGCATTGCCGGGGGCAGTGGTGGGGGCTGGTGCAATAGGGACGTTCAAAAGACACATGATGTAAGAAAGTTAGATTATGAGTGTGATGTAGGGAAGGGTTAGATTGTCACGAGGTAGATTTGCATAAGTCAGCACAACATCATGGGCTGAAGGGCCTGTACTGTGCTATAACGTTCTATGTTCTACACCACGAATGCTATCAATAACACTGGGGACCAGTGGAGAAGGTTGAGGTGGATCATCCACACTGCACCTCTAGCCAAAGAGTCTTGCAAGTGAATGCAGAACATTACACCATGGTACAGCCCCTTCACCGCATGATGCTGTGCTGACCAATGTAAGCCACAACAATCTCACTCTTCCCTCTCTCACATCCATAACCCGATATCCAGGTGCCGGTCTGAGAGTCTTTGGAATTCAGCTCTTCAGTCTTGTACTGGGCTCCCCCATCCTCTTGAGATGGGGATATTTGTGGATCCCGCTCGTCCAGTGAGGACAGCCACCGTCCATGGCACTGGAACCCAGAGCAAAAGAAATCCCATCCGCTGGCGAGTCTCAGGGTGTCGAGCAGCATCTATGGGGTGAGCAGTGAGAGGAGTGGCCAGCGTATCAGGTCGAGACTGTGCATCAGGACTGGTTCCACTTGTGACTGAAGGTGGCAAAGCTTGGATCCGATCCATGGATTGGGGGATTGCATCGCTCTGTCCAACAAATGCTTGTTTATGCAGTTTGGCATTCATGAGGCAGTACATCGAGGCACCCGTGAAGGCATTCCAGCACTGTTGCTTCCTCAGCAGAATGAGGAGAGTAGGCATGTCATCGGATATTCCATCAAGGTAATACAGGTGAAAAATAAACTGGCTGGATGCTTCACAGCCTGCAGTGAAACACTGAGTTTTTCAGCTGCTCCCATCGAAGAAGAGATACAGCCAGATCCACCAGGATGAGGAACAGTTTCTTCCCACGGGCAGTGAGAATGCTGAACGACCAAAGGCACTGCTCACACTGACCCTCCGAGACTCTCATATTCACGAAACAATGTCATAGCGGTTAGCGCAACGCCTTTACAGCGCCAGCAATCGGGACTTGGGTTAGAATCCCGCGCTGTCTGTAAGGAATTTGTACGTTCTTCCCTTGTCCATGTGGATTTTCTCCGGGGGTTCCGGTTTCCTCCCACCCTTCAAAACATACCGGTGGTGTAGGTTAATGGGATGTAAATTGGGCAGCGTGGACTAGTATGCCTAAATTTATTTTTTTAAATTGCATATTTGAATACTTGTCCTGCATATACATTATCTGTCTGTATGTGTGTAATATCTGGTTGTGTATCTGCGTGTTTTAACCCAAGGATCAGAGAACGCTGTTTTGTTGGGTTGTACTTGTGCATCAGATGGTCATGAGCTTGACTTGAAAGTCTGCAGAGGCTGTGTCTATAGTAAAATCACAGAAATACTGGAGTTAACTCAGCAGGTCTCGTAGTGTCCAAAGGAGGCATAGATAATTAACTGGCATTTCAGGCCTGAGTCCTTCTTCAAGGCAATAAGTAAATCCTCATGTTTTCAGGTATCCCCGAGGCTAGTGTGAGTGGGTTATGGCCAAGCAGCGCAGAATCAGATCTGTCCGATGGCCACAGAAATGTTAAATGGGATGGATTGAAATGAAGGAATGAATTGGTGAAGTTAGCAGCAAATTGAAAACTATTAGGATTGGACAAATGCAATGACACTCAGCTTATGAAGAAATATGGCTTTTTGACTTCAGTACCCAGAACAGTGAAACTAGACAGCAACTAAATGATATCTGCCACAGGGATGAGTTTACATCTTATCGATTATTTGAACATTATTTCTCTGTCCATGTAATATTGATTTGTCTGTCTGTATACCTATCATTCATTACTCTAAATCTTTCCCCATTTTCATTCTTCTATCAATCTATCCCTCTGTCCATTTATCTATTCCTCCATTTATAGTTCTGCCCTGATATTTGCATAACTATTCATCTGACTGTCAGTGGTTTATCTCTGTGCCTAGTTATGCGAAAGCAGACCTGCTGGACGCATCACAATGTGTGACGGAAGCTGCTCTGCACAAGACGGGAAGAAGCTACGGAAGGGGTGAATGCAGCTCAAAACATCATACACACTTCCCTCCCCTCCTTGAACCCCACCTACACCTCTCACTTCCCGGGAATGTATTGCAATGTATTGCAGGTCCCAACCACATCCCGGACACCCACTGTTCTCCCTCCTTCTATCAGGGAGAAGGCTAGTGAGGTGAAATCACGTGACTTTTTTTTTCAGATTTATTGTCAGAGTACGAAAATGGCATCACATCCAATCCTGAGATTCCTTTTTCCTGCGAGCCACTAATTGGTAGTGTAAAAAAACAACAGGCTAAGAGAGACAGTTTCTTCACCTTCGGCCATCAGGCTCCTGACTGAACCCCACCAAAGTCCAACTATGGTTCCATTGCTTGGCATTATTTGATCTTCCTTTTCTTTGTAATCTGACATAAATTGCCCTCTCTACATAGCTGTATGAATGCTGGAGATAACCCATTAGTCTGCTCGCAGAAGAACCCTTCTCACTCTATTATTTTGCTCGTATTTTAATAAAGGGCTCAGCGGGTCACGCAACTTCCTAAAGATGCTGTGAGACCTGCTGAATTTCTCCAGCACAGCAATTTAGCATCTACAGATTTTCCTGTTTAACTTATTAATCTCAATCGCTCTTTCTTCTTCTTCTTCATTCCTTTATCTTCTACTGCTCATACAAACCCTCCAAAACTCTTCTATTCATTAAACAATATTTATTAATGTTTAGAAATGTACTGCATATGCACCATTTGTCTGCATGTTCGTTATCTCCGTATGTACTGTCACGGTCACGTACTTACCTTTGTCAGGAGCGGTGCTGGTCGCCGCTGATGATGTAAGCGAAGCGAGGCGCGGAGGTTAACAGCGCGTGTGTGCGGGTGTGTTAGATGTCGGTGCATCTCAGATGCAGGAGGAGAGTGAGAGCATTAGGGTCACTCGTGCAGCCGTGAGCCAATGGTCAGAGGGGTTTAGCCAGGTGGTGTTTGGGGAGTTGAAGAATGCAATGTTGTGTCGAGTAGTTGATTTCATGATGCGCTGAAGGAAATGAGTGAGAAAGTTCTTTATTTGTTTTTAAGCTGTGGTAAATCAGTGCTGTTACTGTATATTCTCATGTTTTTGCACTGAAGACGAGAATGCTGTCACATCTACACATCGATAAATCTGTAGAGGAGAGAGTAGAGAGCACCAAGTTCCCTGGAGTCCACTTAACTTGTGGCCTATCATGGACAAACATCTCCTTATTGGAGTTATGAACCGTGCACATAACGAGTCAATTAGGTACACTTAAAACAGTGGTTTTCAAACTTTTTCTTTCCACCCAGATACCACCAAAAGCAATCCCTTACTAAGCACAGAGCACCATTGCTTCCCTGCCATAGATGCTGCGTGATCTGCTGAGTATCTCTAGCATTTGGTTTTATTCTAAACTGGAAAATGCTCAGAGTGAAGTCTTTAAATTTTAATTTGGACCTACAGCACGGTAACAGGCACTTGTGGCCCGCAAGCCCTTGCCACCCAATTGACCTGCATCCCCCAGTATGTTTTGAACAGTAGGAGGAAACAAGAGCACCTGGAGGATTCCAGATTTGGATCAGAAACATCCCAGATTTGAACTCTGGCCCAAGCGCCAGCACTGCAACAGTGTGGCACTAACTGCTACTTTAACCGTGTCATCCCAAATGAAATGAAATGGCAATTGAAGCATTGCACTCCATAGGAGGTTTATGGAGTTACAACGCATGGAAACAGGCCCTTCGGCTCAACTCATCCACCACCGACCAATTCCACAGGCCAGGAATCTGTGACCACACCGGGATAATCGCTACCTACAGCATTTCCTGGAGGGGCCTTGAAAGGTACAGCAAGATCCAAAGTTCCAGAAGTGGGCCAAAAGTGCAGAATGGTGGAAACTGTGGCATTTCATAAGACAGGGTAAATTAGCACTGAACCCAGACACAAAGAAGTTGAACAAGTACTGTATTATAGTCGATTCAGTGTAGAAGCTGACCCCCCCAACCTTTATTGGTCAAGAATATTGCATATGTTCCAAATATTGCATGAAAAAGTCGACCCCACTAGTTTTGGCCCCGACCGCCCGGCCATCCGAGCTCCTGAAGTCCCAACCACAAAACCTCGCCCCGACCTCCTGATGCTTCGACGGCGAACTCATTCCTCAGCTGCCCGCCCGTGCATACACCTCACGCCCTGACTGCATGCCCGTCGGGGCTTCTGACGCCCTGATCTTGAACCCTCGCCTCGGTCGCCCGCCCATCCAAGCAGCCGAAAACCTGAGCGTGGATCCTTGCCCCAACTGCCCACTCACTGGAGATCCCCACCACCCCACGACCGTGGATTCTCACCTGAGCAGCCGGCCCGTCGCAGCTCCCGGCGTCCCCACCGCGGATCTTTGCCCCGGCCGGCCGCTCACCGGAAATACCGACGGCCCGACAGTAGGTCTTCATCTCTGCCGCCCGCCCACCAGAGCTCCCGACACTCCGACCATGGAATCTCGCCTGAGTGCTTGCCCAACTGAGCTCCCAATGCCCCAAACACAGACTTATCATGCGGTCCAGGCCAGCCGAGCTCCTGACACCTTGAACGACGCACGTACTTATCACGTTCAAAAATAGTATCCATGTAAAAGTCCTGCCCCAATTTGACCCAAAAAATTGGCCACCAAAACTCAACTTTTACACAAGAATATACAGTAAACCTGCATATTGCAAGTTGAATGCAATAGATAAAAATGCTGGAGACACTCAGCTGATCACAGGGCATCCTTGTGGAGCTCCGTCCTTTTCTCGGTTCAGACCTATTTGGAGAGGGCTTTCATGGAAACTGAAAGGTTGTTGTTAATGCTGTCTGGTTGGAAGGAGCCCAGGCAGGTGTTGTTGCTCCAATTTGCAGGTAACCTCAATTTGGCAGTGCAATATGAGGCAATGGATATGTCGGAGTGGGAAAGGTGTGTGGATTTAAAATGATTAAGATTCTCGCAGATCTTGTCCTGCACCACTTCCAGCTAAATTACAAGGGAATAACTTCAATTTTTTTTAAAAATTAACATGTAGACATACAGCACAGAAACAGGCCATTTCGGCCCATGCTGCCCAATCAACCTACACCTCTGGTACATTTCGATCGGCGGGAGGAAACCAGAGACCCCGGAAAAAACCCACGCAGACACAGGGAGAATGTACAAACTCCTGACAGACAGCGCCGGATTCAAACCCCAGTCACTGTGCAGCATTGCCCTAACCGTTACCCCAACCATGCCGCTCTTTGGACCTAAACCATACACCTTTGATTTGCGAGCTTGCATTACTCAGTTGATAGCTAGAATCTTGCTCATGAGGCTTCGATATCCATAACCAAGTGAGCCCTGATCAAGGTCTGAGGCTACTCCTTAAATGTTTCTCATGCCCACCTACATATCTCTGCCAGACATCCTTGATTAGAGGTTCACAGCTGCCTCATGCTGCAGGCATTCCCTATATCAGCCTTGAGGATCTCAGCATTGATCAGCTCAGCAGGTAGTACAGATAATCGGCATGGCACCGTCAGTTCCTCTGCCAACATTGTACACGTAACATGCGACCATTATGTACATAGTAAGCTTCGTTAAGCTGTTCACTGGTAGTTTAAGCCTGTGAATGCATTTGCGCATGACACAATTCATCTTGATCTTTTACACAATTCCTCACCCATAGGAAGTAAAGGGTAACCAACGTTTCGGGCCTGGGCCCTTCGTCAAAGTATGGGTGAAATAAAAAAAGGTTGTCAAAAGATGGGGGAGGTAGGAGGGATAAGAAAAGGAGACAGGAAGGGGCAGGGAGAGGAGCACAGGCTAACAGGTTAACAGGATAAATTGAGGGACTGGGCAGATACATGGCAAATGCACTACAATGTGGATAAATGTGAGGTTATCCACTTTGGTAATACAAACCAGAGGGCAGATTACTATTTGAATGGCAATAGATTAAGAGATGGGGAAGTGCAGAGAGACCTAGGGGTACTTGTACATGCTCTGAAGGCGAGCATGCAGGTACAGCAGGCAGTTAAAAAGGCAAATGATATGTTGGCCTTCATATCAAGAGGGTTTGAGTCTAGGAACAAGGATACCTTACTGACCCCACCTGGAGTATTGTGTGCAGTTTTGGTCACCTTATCGAAGGAAGGAAGGAAGGATGTTCTTGCAATGGAGGGAGTGCAGAGGCGATTCACCAGGCTGATACCTGGAATGGCAGGAATGACTTATGAGGAAAGATTGCGCAATTTGGGATTGTACTCGCTGGAGTTTAGAAGATTGAGAGGGGATCTCATAGAGACCTATAAAATTCTGGCAGGACTGGACAGAATGGATGCAGATGGGATGTTTCCAAGGATGGGAAAATCCAGAACCCAGGGCCATGGTTTGAGGATAATAGGCAAACCATTTAGGACCGAGATGAGGAGGAATTTCTTGACCCAGAGGGTGGTGAATCTGTGGAATTCATTGCCACAGAGGGCAGTAGAGGTAGGTTCATTAAATATATTTAAGAGGGAATTAAATCTATTTCTTCAGTATAAGGGTATTAAAGGTTACGGAGAGAAGGCGGGGACGGGGTACTGAACTTTAAGATCAGCCATGATCTCGTTGAATGGTGGAGCAGGCTCGAATGGTCGAATGACCTACTCCTGCTCCTATCTTCTATGTTTCTATGTTTCTATGGATACAGGTGGGAGGGTAGAAGAGGTGTCGGGGGGAAGGTAGCTTCGGCTTGGGAGCTGAAGGAAAGGAGACAGAGATTTGGGGAGGAGTTCAATGGAAAATGAAAGGTCGAAGTTAATACCCTCTGGTTGGAGGGTGCCCAGACAGAATACAAGGAGTTGATCCTCCAATTTGCAAGTGGCCTCAGGATAGCAGTGCTTGAGGCCATATAGACATGGAGTGGTGTGTGGAATTAAAATGGTAAAGACTTCCATGGATCTTTTCTGCACCATTGCCAGCTGAATTGTACTTCATCTTCAGCTGGGTGACCATAACTGTGCACAATACTCCAAGAGTGGCAATTAGGGATGGCAATTAAATGCTGGCTCGCATCCCTTCAATGAAAAAGATAAATCAAACTTAATCCGCGACTGTGTGGTAAAAACACGGAAATGCTGGTAAAAAATTCAGCATTTTGAATGAAACACGGAGGTCTGCAGATGCTGTGATTGCGTTAAAAACACAGAGAAGTGTTGGAGGAGCTCAGCCGGTCTCACAGCGCCCAAAAGAGGCAAAGATGCATTACCGACGTTTCGTGCCTGAGCCCTTCTAAAAGAACAGGAAAGCGCCAGAATAAAAAAAAAATTAAAATGGCAGGGAAGGAGTCCACACCAACAATAGGTGTTAATTGGATATGATAAGGGGAGAGGTGAGAATTGATTATGGTTCCTTGAAAAAAGGCTCAGACCCAAAACGATGGTAATGTATCTTCACCTCCTCTGGACGCTGCGAGACCGGCTGAGTTCCTCCAGCATCTCGGTGTTTTTACTACAGTCACAGCCTCTGCAGACATTCGTGTTTCACTGCATCTGTGTGGAGAAACTTCCTTGACATGGGGTCAGGGGGAATGGTGGACAAGGGCAGAGGCTGAAGCCCATGTCTGGTGTGTTTTCCCAGCATGGTTCTGTCACTGGTTGTCCAAATGCCCCCTGCTGGCTTATTACAGAGAAGCACCTGTGGATGATTTCTCCTAGTCTGAAACATTGCCCATTCTTTTTTCTCCCACAGATGTTTCTCGACCAGCTGAGTTCCTCTAGCAGAGTTTTTTTCACAATCCAGATTCCAGTGTCTGCAGTCACTCGCATCTCGACACTTTAACATCCAGTTTTCATTTGTGCACCCAGGGTTGTCAACACAAACTAACCAATGGGTTTGGACGCTCTCCAACCAGATGGCATTAACTTCAACTTCTCTGCTTTTCCAATAAAAACCTCTCTTTCTTCTTCACTATATCCTTCCCTCCAGTTCTCTCTCTCTCTCTCTCTCTCTCTCCCCCCCCCTCCCTACCTCCCCCCCTCCCTCCCTCCCTCCCCCTCTCCCTCCCTCCCTCCCTCCCTCCCTCCCTCCCCCTCCCTCCCTCCCTCCCTCCCTCCCTCCTCATCCCTCCCCCCTCCCTTCCACCCTCCCCCTCCCTCCCTCCCTCCCCCTCCCTCCCTCCTTCCCCATCCCTCCCCCTCCCTTCCTCCCTCCCTCCCTTCCTCCCTCCCCCCCCTCCCTCCCTCCCCTAATGCCTCTGTCTTTTTTCAGAATCAAGATCAATTCTCACCTTTCCTCTTTGTTGGGCGCTATCAGTAGCCCCAATAATGACACAGACAAAGACTGAGGGGAACGATAGGCTTTATTGAGCAAGAGACTGCTGGCCCGTGTCTAGGCTAGGAAAATGAGCGGGAAGGAGAGGGGACTCGACCTTTATGGCCCGGGGTCTCATGGGTAGGATCAAGGGAGGAGCTAAGGCAGGGAGACTCTGGAGGGCGGGCCAGCCAGTGCATACAGCCATATCACCACACTCTTACCAGATCTCATTAACCCCTTTTGTCTGTTTGTCTGGACTCCTCCCCCATCCCATTCTTCCCCCTTTCTCTCTAGTCTTTAAAAAGCCTGCTTGCTTTTTGATTATACCTTGAAGAAAGGCTCAGGAGCAAAACATCGGTAACATATCTTCAACTCCAACTGACGCGCAAGAAAGGCCAAGTTCCTCTGTGTGATTTTACTACAATCTCAGCATGAGCAAACTTTTAGTGTTTCACTCCAACCAATGAGTTTCCACTCCCACTGCCTTCCTGCCACGTGGATGAACACGCTACTTCCTTTGCAGTCAACCGCCATGCCAGCATAATTGTCCATCCCATCACTGGGAGGAGACATGACAGGATAAGAGCATCTGCAGCTGACCACTCAGGAGTTCGGCAGATGTAAGGAGTCGCAGGCTGTTGTAATCCGGTTCCTGGGAACCAGCTGCAGGGACCGGGATGTGTGAGGGTGCCGATGGCAAGCAGGGCACCAGGAGGGCCTTGGGCGCTGACACAGCTTCCTGATTGTGTTGCCAGTTTGGGTACCAGATGCCAAGGAGGGAGACTTAGACATCTGGAGCTCAGGTTCACCACAAAAATGAACAGCAGGCCACTCGGCTACAAAGGTCACCAAGGCACATGAGACATATAGGAGGAGATGACAGGATCCACGGACACTCACTGTCCCTGAAGGGACTCTCCTTTGCTTCACATTGTAGGGCTGAAGGACGAATGGAGTCTTTACAGGCAAATAAAGGTGAATAACTGCTGTGTATTAATGTCCGTAGCAGAATAGGAACCTTGAACAGAGTGAATCAAATTAATTGGTGGCAATCCAATATGGAGCGCACATTTTATCCAAATGTAAACAAATAGGAGGAAGAGGAGTTGGCCAAGGCCACTCAACTCACCACACTGGTGTCACTTGATGGGTGTGCAGACGGGCCACACCGGGTGATACCACCAGAGGGGATGACACCAAAATAACTGTCTATAGTCAGCAGGAATGTTTTGTTTTAATATAAAAATATCCCTGTAGTTATTTATAACAACAAAAACATATCTTGTAAGTCCAGCTTATACTTATCAAGATGCCTCCAAGGCTAAAACCCGATGCTCATTCATTTTTATCACCCCAATTGTTACCCAATTACAATAATGCTTTGAATCATGTGGTTTTGTCAGCACACGTTGTTGTTTTCATTGCTGCTGGTGTATTTATAGTTGCTACTTTTATCAAATTTTCTAGTGTTTTAGCAACAATTTTTTTTTAATATTTCATTTAAATTTTCTCCATTCATGCAGTAATCTAAATTAAAGCAGTGATACAAATTGGAAAGAAACAAATCACAAGTTACATACATGATGGTATTCAACCCCCACTCCGAAAACTCCTCCCTAACCCCCCTCCCACAAAATAGTCACAGTCAATATAAAAGATATAATATAGCTATATAAATGTAGAAAAAGAGAAAGAAAAGGAAAGGCAATTTTTCAGGATTTCACAGAGAGATGTTGTCTAACACACGTAAATAAAAATCATCATTACAATACAGAGGAGAATCTTGCAGGACTAGAGGGTCGGAAAGGACATTATTACAAATTTAATCCTAAAATTTGGGCATCTGGGCACCAAATTTGCAAAAATGTCGGGTATTTATTTCTCAAAGGATATGCATTTTTTGCCAAAGGAACACAACCTTAAATTTCTGCATGCCATCCTGGCATACCTAAAGATATGTCTGATTTCCAAGTAGTTGCAATACATTTCTCTTCTATAGATCACATGGGTTATTCCAACAGGCTGAACTCAGACTTCAAAAAGGGGGTTTAAACAAGCTGCACATGACCTTCTTAGAACAGCAAACTGTATTCAGACAGATTGCGGCACCGGACCCAATCTTCCAAGTCTGTTCATCTGTTGCTTTCAATAATCCATTATTCCACACCATGTCCAATTAGCACCTACTTGTGAAGTCCTTATAGGCACTCGGAGCCTGAACTGTCTGGCTTGAGCAGAGCTCTGGCATTTTAAATGAGATCTGTGTTATGAAGTGTTTCTGTTTGTTTGTGTCCAACACTAAACCCCCACAATCTTTCTCCTTCAAAAAACATAACTATACACAATATAAAATATGATTTAATGTGTCACACCTGACTATACTTAATTCTAATCCCGGAGTCCTTTGAATATCAGGGATATTGTCGGGAAGACTGATGCAAAATATCCATTAAATTCCTCTGCCATCTCTTTGTTACCCATGATAACTTCACCAGCTTCATTTTCAATAGGCCTTATTGTTATGAGTCCAGAGGACCCCAAAACCCAGCAGCAATAGATATGCACCATGGCAAAGGGTTACTTAAACAAAAGTTGCTTTTAATTACCTTTGAACATGACAGCAGAATCAAATTTTAGCTTATCTCTATTGACTTATTTAACTTACTTAACCCCTCTCTAATACTCAGCGCATGTGTCTGTAATGTGTATACAAGTTTAGAAAAGTTCTTTGGTTCACAGTTCAATCTCACTAGTTGCAGGAAATTCTTATAGTATGCACAGAATTTAACATTAATAAACTTCACCAGGCTTTGGTGCTTAACAGGTAGATGGTTACCACTCAGGAGGGTTCTTGTTGGTTTTCAGAGAGAGAATTTTCTCATTCCAGGACATCCACTCCAGTGTCTCGCTGATGAAACCTGCCCCCTTTCATATTTTGTTCTCTGGATGATAACCTCTTTCTTTCAGGTCACCACAGAGTTCTTTTCTGTTTCACCTATTCCAAGGGAAACACCGGCCAGCCAGTCCTCTTTGACCAGGTCGTCTTTCAAAGTTTGCCAGCTTGTCCATCTGGACAAATATATTTGCCTTTTGCAAATTGCAGTCCATCATGAGTCTCTGAGCATTCCTGCAAAGATTTTGTGTTTTAAAGTGTTTGCGTGTGACCTGCTCTAACAAATCTTTCCCAATTTATCTCCCAAACACCTCTATATACTCTGTCACATTATTTCTACCCTCGTCTCTCCTTTACTTTTTATATATTTGAAGAAACTCTTTGTATCATTTTGTATGTTATTTGCCAATTTCCTTTCATAATTCATCTTTTCTTTCCTAATTACTTTTTGTCTCTTTCTGTCAGTCTTTAAAAATTTCCCAGTCCTCTGCTTTTCCATTAATATTTGCTACCCTGTATGCCCTCCCTTTTGCTTTTGTTTTAACCTCTCTTGCTAGCCACATCTGCGCCATTTTACCATTCATAATTTTCCTTTTCCTTGGAATGTATCTATCCTGTTCTTTCTTTATTTCTTGTAGAAATATCAACCCATCCCCCCATCTAGCTTACTTTTCCAAACTTAAGCCAGTTCCTCTCTCACACCACTGTAATTCCCTTTGTTCCAGTGAAATATTGAAACACCTGATATAATTTTTTCCCTTTCAAATTGGAAGCTGAACTCTATCATGTTGTAATCACTATGTCCTAAGTGCTCCACAACCTTTAAATCCCTAATCACCTCAGGTTCATGACTCATCACCCAATCCAAAACCGCCGATCCTCTGGTGGGCTGATCGACTGGCTGTTCCAAAAAGCCATCCTTTTAGCATCCTATAAACTCTTTCTCTTGAGATCCTGTACCTTCCTGACATTCCCAATCCCCTTTCATATTAAAATCTCCCTGAATTATCTCCTTCTGACCTGCTTTTTCTAATTCCACGTCCCAACTGGTGTTTGGGGGCCTGTATATTACAGCGAGCAAGGTCTTTTTACCCTTGCCATTTCTTATTTCAACCCATAACGATTCCACAATTTCTGTCCCTATGTCCCTTCTTTCAAGTGATTTTGTAGCATTGTTCACCATCAGGTCCACGCCACCCCCTCTACCTACCTTTCCTATACAAGGTGTAACCCTGTACATTCAGTTCCCAATCACATCCCTCATTCAGCCATGTTTCGGTCATACCTTTCCGTTTGCATCTGCACAACTAGGTCATCTACCTTATCCCTAATACTCCGTGCATTTAAGTACAATACCTTTACCTGATTTCTCTGTAGTTCCATTGTTCACCAAATTATCTTATATTTTCCTCTGTCTTTCTTTTTTTGCCACACATCAATTTAGACTTATTTCCAATTTTAACTTTATCTACCATTACACCCTGGTTTCTTTCTACACTAATCTCAGTACTAAGATTCAGATTCCCACCTCCCTGCCAAACTAGTTTAAACCCTCCACAACAGCTTTAGAAAACCCGCCTGCCAATTCCAATTGATATATTGATAGTTTTAATTTAGGCTTTGTTCCTTCAATATTTCCAAATAAAAATAAGTCTGATTTTGTGGAAAAACAATTCCTGTTACTTGTTCCAAAAAAATTACATAAATCTACCCAAAAACATCTTAAATTAGGACAAAGCCAAGTTGAATGCAAGAAAGTTCCAATATATTAACGACACCTAAAACATTGATCCGATAGATCTGATTTTATCCTATTCAATTTCTGTGGTGTGAGATATAACTGATGTAAAAAATTATACTGAACTAATTTATACCTTACATTATGGAATCACCAAATAAATCTCCTCATATTTGCTCATCAATTAAAATATTCAGATTGATTTTTCACCTTTGTCTGGACTTATGAATTCCTCGTTTAAATGTTCCTAATTTAAAAAGGAATATATTATGGAAACTTTTTAAACAATTCATCTTCTAATAAGGAGCTCTACTTCAGTATGACGAGGCAACAACATGGTTGGTCCTAACTTATCCGTCAAATCTGCTCTTATTTGGAAATAACAAAAAAAATGTTATACCATATTTATTTCTCAATTGCTCAAATGACATTAATCGAGCCATTTTGTAACTATCTTCAACATTTATAATCCAATTACAAAACCAACTATCCAGAAATTTATCTTCTTTTGAAAAAGATGTAGGAGATTTTGAATCAAAGGCATTTGAGGTGATACATTTGCTCTTATACCAATTTCATCATTTATTTTATTCTGAACTTTAATCAAATGTTTCAATATCAACAACCATTAATATATGAATTATTCTGCTTTTCTCTCTCCTATTTTATTCAATTCTATTTTAACCTATGCCAATTTTCTGTTTCAAAAATAAAAGCAAGAAATCGCATTTGAGCTGTTCGATAATAATTTTTTTTTAATTAGAAAGCTGTAGAGCTCTTGATTCATATTTCCATGTTAACTTCTCTGAAGAAACTCTTGACATTTTACCTTTTCAGTGGAATTTCATTACATATTTATTCAATTCTTGAAAAACATTTGAGGTATTAAAATAGCTAATGTTCTTAAAAGATATTGTATTCTTGGGAATATTAATGCATCTTAATGCAATTAACCCTTCCCACCAAAGTTATAGGTAAATTCGTCCTTTTGTTTTAAATCCTCCTCAATTTTTTTTGTAATAGTGAACAATTCAATTTATACAGATGTTTCAAATTATTATCCATATGGATACCTAAATATTTAATACCCTCTTTTGGCCTTTTAAACTGAGTACCCCTTTGACACTGAGTACAATCACCTTCTGTTAAGAGCATCATTTCACTTTTATCCCAATTTATTTTATTACCCAAAACTTTCCCACATTCTTCCAATTGAGCATATAATTTTTGTAAAGATATCTCAGGTTCAGTCAAGTATATTAAAAATCATCTACAAATAAAGTAATTTTATGACCAACCCTAAATCCTTTTATTTCCAAATCACTTTGAATTGATTGAGCAAGTGTTTCTATAGGTAAAATAAACAAAGCTGGGAATAGAGGGCTCCTTGTCTACTTGATTTAGCTAATTGAAGTGGTGCCGATATTTGTCCATTGGTCACTACTTTAGGTTGAGGATTATTATAAAGTGCCCTAATCCAATTTGCAAAAGTCAATCTAAATACAATCTTTTCCAACACGTTAAACAGAAAATCCCATTCAGTCTATAAATATGCTTTTTATGCATCTAAAACCACTGCAACACTCAAATCAGCTCTTTTTTGGACTAAAAAAATTACACTAAGTAATCTAGCTACATTGAATCTTTTTAACAAGACCTGTTTGATTCATATTTATTAATTTAGGTAATCTATTTGCCAAAATTTTCACAACAATTTTATAATCCACATTTAACAATGAAGTAGGTCTAAGATGAGGGTTTTAAAGGATCTCTATCCTTTATAGGAATTGCTGTAATTATTGCTATTGAAAATGATTCTGGGAGAGTATAGGTTTCCAAAGCCTGGAAATATCAGAATTAATAAAACTTTAAATTCTTTATAGAATTCAGGCAGAACAACATCTTCTCCTGGAGATTTATTACTTGTAATAAACCCATTACTTCCCTCACCACTACCCAACATTCAGCTCAGTCTGCTCTTCCAAACGTAAACTGGGCAACATTGTCTGTGATAAATAACTATTTACTTTACTTTTGCCTTTTAAAGGTTCAGAACTGTATTATTTCAAATAAAAATTGTTAAATTATTAATTTATTTCTTGAGGCTTATAAAGTACTAGATTATAATTTCATTAATTATTCTTAGAGTCTGTTTGGCCTTTAATTGCCAAGCTAATACTTTATGTGATCCTCACCTAATTTGTAATATCCTTGTTTTGTACTTATCATTGCTTTCACGGTTTTACAAGTTTGCAATGTACTATATTGAATTGTTTTAATTAGTTGTCTACAGTTAACTTCAGAAGTCAATTTTTAAAGATCCTTTTCCAAAACTGTTATCTCTCTTTCTAAATGATCAATCTTCCTCATATAATCCGTTTAAATTTTAGAAGTGAAACATATATGTTGGCCTCTTAAAAACACTTTAAAAGCATCCCACTAAAAAATTTTGCACTTACCGAGTTCAAATTTGCATCACAAAATATCTGAATTTATGTTTGAACAAACTCACAAAAATCTTTTCAGTAATAAAGAATTCAATGTCCATCTATAAATTATCTTTTCCTTTTCAGGCATTTCCACCATTATTAACAAAGGGGAATGATAAGATAGAATCCTTGGTTTATAATCAGCTTCAAGAATCCTAGCTTGCATTTGTGCCAAAATCAAAAATAAATCAATTCTAGAATAAGAATCATACCTACTTGAATAAAATGAATAATCTTTCTCTCTTGGCTAAATCCTCCTCCATAATATCTACTAAATTAAAATCTTTCATCGAAATCAATGTAGTTTTAGCTGTTTTTGTTCTTGCCATTACTTGAGTAGTTCTATCTGACAATTGATCTGAACAAAAAATTTAAGTCTCCTCCTATTAAAATATTCACATGTGCCTCTGCTACATTAAGAAATGATCCTTGTATACATTTCTCATCATCTGTATTTGGAGCATACAGATTTTTAAAAAGTCCACAATTCAGAAACTATTTGGCAGTGTACCATTACATATCTCTCTGCTCGATTGATCATGACATTTTGAAAATTAATTGGAAGATTCTTTTTTTTTAATCAAAATTGCCACACCTCTCACCTTAGAACTAAATGAAGAAGACTACATGTCTAATGCAATCCCTTTTTAATTTCAAATGTTCTTTTTCAATTAAATGTGTTTTTTGAAGAACGACCTCATCAACCCCCATTTTCTTAATGTATGTTGACCCTTCCTTTTTATTGCTCCATTAACATTAAAACTTATAAACTTCATTGCCTTGCTCATCTTGATAAAACAATCAATCCCTCCCGCCCCCCACAAGTCTCCTCTTATGCCAGTAAATATTTCATGTGCCAGTATGCATCTCCTCCGGCAACCCAGACAAATAAAAAACATTAAAAAAAACAAAGAATATTATTATCGCATATATAACCATATAACTATGTAACAATTTACAGTACAGAAACAGGCCATATCATCCCTTCCAGTCCACACTGATTTACGTGAAACTCCACTAGTTCCACCTACCCACTTCCATGCCCATAACCTTCCAACTCACTCACATCCATTTATTCATCTAACCTCCTCTTAAATGACAGAATTGACCCTGCCGCAACTACTTCTTCCAGTAGATCATTCCACTTAGCCACCACTCTCTGAGTGAAGAGGCATCCTCTTATATTACTCCTAAGGTTTTTCCCTCTAACCCTTAACTTATGACCCCTCGTACCAATGTCGCCTACTCTCAGGGGAAAGAGCCTATTCACATCTACTCTATCTACTCCCTTTATAATTTTAAATACCTCAATCAAATCCCCTCTCAACCTCTACGGTCCAATCAAGAATCTCCATATTCAAGATACTGCAATTCAGGCAACATTATTGTAAACCTTCTTTGCACCCTCTCTACCTTATTCTTTTCCTTCTTATAGGAACATAGGAACACAGGAAGTAGGAAGAGGAGTAGGCCAAAAATGGCCCATCGAGCCTGCTCCGCCATTCAATATGATCATGGCTCATCTAATTTATGACCTAACTCCACCTACCTGCCTTCTCCCCATATCCCCTGATTCCTCTATCATGTAAAAATTTATTTAAACAAATTTTAAATATGTTTAATGAAGCAGCCTCAACAATTTCCCTGGACAGAGAATTCAAAACATTCACTACTCTCTGGGAAAAACTATTTTTTCTCATCTCTGTCCTAAATCTACTCCCCCAAGTCTTGAGACTGTGTCCTCTTGTTTTAGTTTCCCCAGCCAGCTCAAAAAACCTTCCTGTATCTATCCTATCCATACCTTTCATAATCCTTTATATTTCGATAAGCACTCCTCTCATTCTTCTGAACTCGAGCGAATACAATCCTAGACGATTTAATCTTTCATCATAAGTCAACCCCTTCATCCCAGGGATCAACCTAGTAAACCTCCTCTGGACTGTCTCCAAAGCCAGTATATCCTTCCTCAAATATGGAGACCAGAACTGGACACAGTACTCCAGGTGCGGTCTCACCAGTACCTTATACAGTTGCAACATGACCTCCCTACTCCTGAATTCAATTCCTCTAGCGATGAAGGCCAACATTCCATTTGCCTTCTTAATAACCTGCTGCACCTGCAACCTAACTTTTTGCGATTCATGCACAAGCCCCCCCAAGTCCCTCTGCACAACACCATGCTGTAGTTTTCCACCCTTTCAATAATATAACATAACATAACAATTACAGCACGGAAACAGGCCATTAGGCCCTTCTAGTCCGCACCCAACCAAACACCCCTCTCTAGTCCCACCTCCCTGCACAATGCCCGTAACCCTCCATATTCTTCTCATCCATATACCTGTCCAACCTTTACTTAAACAATACAATTGACTCCGCCACCACTATTTCTCCCGGAAGCTCATTCCACACGGCTACCACTCTCTGAGTAAAGAAGTTCCCCCTCATGTTACCTCTAAACCTCTGCCCCTTAATTCTTAACTCATGTCCTCTTGTTTTAATCTTTCCTCCTCTTAACGGAAATAGTCTATCCACATCCACTCTGTCTATCCCTTTCATAATCTTAAATACTTCTATCAAATCCCCTCTCAACCTTCTACGCTCCAAAGAATAAAGACCTAATCTGTCCAATCTCTCCCTATACTCTAGATGCTTAAACCCAGGTAACATTCTGGTAAACCTTCTCTGCACTCTCTCCACTCTGTTTATATCCTTCCTATAATTAGGCGACCAGAACTGCACACAGAACTCCAAATGAGGCCGCACCAACGTCTTATACAATCTCAACATCACCTCCCAACTCCTATATTCCATGCAATGATTGATAAAGGCCAGCATACTAAAAGCCTTCTTCACTACCCTATTTACGTGAGTTTCTACCTTCAGGGAACGATGTACCGTTACTCCTAAATCCTTCTGCTCTTCTGTATTCATCAATGCTCTCCCATTTACCACGTATGTGCTATTCTGATTCTTCTTACCAAAATGAAGCACCTCACACTTATCAGCATTAAATTCCATCTGCCATTTTTCAGCCCACTTTTCTAAGCAGCCCAAATCCCTCTGCAATCCTTGAAAACCTTCTTCATTATCCACTATTCCACCTATCTTAGTATCATCTGCATATTTACTAATCCAATTCACCACCCCATCATCTAGATCATTAATGTATATAACGAACAACAATGGGCCCAATACAGATCCTTGAGGCACACCACTGGTCACCGGCCTCCAACCTGACAGACAATTATCCACTACCACTCTCTGGCCTCTCCCTTTCAGCCAATGTTCAATCCATTTGACTATCTCAAAATTTATACCTAAAGACTGCACCTTCCTAACTAACCTTCCATGTGGTACCTTATCGAAGGCCTTACTGAAGTCCATATAGACAACATCCACTGCGCTACCCTCATCCACATTCCTAGTCACCTCTTCAAAAAATTCAATCAGATTGGTCAAACATGACCTTCCTCCCACAAATCCATGTTGAGTGCTCCTGATCAGACCCTGTCTACCCAGATGTTTATAAATACTATCTCTAAGAATTTTCTCCATTAATTTACCTACCACAGACGTCAAACTTACAGGCCGATAGTTACCAGGCTTCCTCCTTGAACCCTTTTTAAATAACGGAACCACATGCGCAATGCGCCAATCCTCCGGCACTATCCCCATATCTAATGACATTTGGAAAATTACCGCCAGAGCCTCTGCTATTTCCTCCTTCACTTCTCTCAATGTCCTGGGGAAGATCCCGTCTGGTCCCGGAGACTTATCCACCTTTATATTCTTCAAAAGCCCTAAAACTACACCTTTTGTAATCTCTATATTCCCCATATTTACCCAATTTGCTTTTTTTATCTCACATCTCCCAATATCCTTCTCCTTAGTGAATACCGAAGAAAAGAAACTGTTCAATATCTCCCCCATTTCTCTAGGCTCCACACACAGTTTTCTGCTCTGATTTTCTAAGGGACCAATTTTGTCTCTCGCTTTCCTTTTACCATTAACATATTTGTAGAACTCTTTTGGATTAGTTTTCACCCTGCTTGCCATAGTTTCCTCATACCTTCTTTTAGCTTTCCTAATTCCTCTCTTAAGATTCCTCTTACATTCAACGTATCTTTCAAACATCTCCTTAACTCCATGCTTCTTATATCTAATATACGCCTCCCTTTTTCTTCGAACCAAGTTTCCAATATTCCTTAAAAACCACGGCTCTCTCAAACCTTTTGCCCCTCCTTTTAACCTAACAGGATCATAAAGCTTGATTTTCCCAATCTATGTGGAAGTTAAAGTCCCCCATGACGACTGCCGTATCATTATTACATGCCTCACTTATCTCTCTATTTATTTCCTGTGCCACTAAACTATTGTTATTTGGTGGGCGATAGATAACACCCACCAATAATTTTTTCCCTTTGTTATTCTTTATCTCTACCCAAATGGACTCAACATTATGCTCTTTAGATCTTATTTCATTCCTCACTACTGCCTGGAGCTCATCTTGGATTAAGAGTGCAACTCCACCTCCCTTACCATCCTGTCTATCTCTTTGCACCACCTGATACCCTTGAAAGTTTAATTCCCATTTAGGGTCACCTTGTAGCCATGTTTCCATGATAGCGACCAAATCATAGGCATGGGTACTGATTTGCGCCTCCAGTTCACTCACCTTATTTCTAATACTGCGGGCATTCAGATAAAGTGCCCTTATGCTCTTTGTCCTTTTAATATTTAGTGACTTCTGTAACCTTTTCTTTTGATTTTTCTGCCCACTATTTTTCTTTGTAATTTTCTTAACACCATCATTGACCCGAAAACTCACTGCACCATCTGATTTTTTACTTTCTCCTCCCAACATTACTTTTCCTATTTTACTTTTCCTGGCCATTACTTTATCTTCCCTACCCTTTTCCCTATCACTCTGGTTCCCATACCTCTGCCAAATTAGTTTAAACCTTGCCCCACTGCTATACCAAACATACTTGCCAAAATGTTGACACCTTTTGGATTTAGGTGCAACCTGTCCCTCTTGTAAAGATCATGCCTTCCCCAAAAGAGATCCCAATGATCCAAGAAGCCAAATCCTTGCCTTGTACACCAGCACCTCAGCCGCACGTTCATTTTCCTTATCCTTACATTCTTTTCATCACCTGCATTTGGAACAGGTAGTAATCCCGAGATCACCACCCTAGCGTTCCTGTCTTTCAGCTTTTGTCCCAGCTCACTGTAATCCCTTTTCATTACCTCCTCCCTTTTCTTGTCAATCGTTTGTACCCACATGTACCAAGACATTAGGCTGCTCTCCCTCTCCTCTCAGAATATTTTGGACCCGATTTGTGATATTTCGTACCCTTGCACCAGGGATGCAGCACACCATGCGGCTATACTTATCTGGCTCACAGAACCTCCTGTCCGCACCTCTGACAATAGAGTCCGCAATAACTACTGCATTTCTCCTTTTCTTTTTTATTTTGCACCACTCTGCCAGGCTCATTGCCATTAACCTGATGCCCGTGGCCATCTTCTGTCCGGTCATCTCCCTCAACAGAATCCAACACAACATAACACTTATAATTTAGAGACCAGAACTGCACACAGTATTCCAAACTTGGCCTCACCAAAGCCTTAAACAATAAACTATATTTATACAAATGAAACCCCTTCCAGTAAGTGTTGTCTAAAAATACAAAACTAGCTCCCTCTATTTTACAGGTAGTGACCAAAGTCACAAAAGTATATATAATCCCTTAATGTTCAGCATTCCCCACTTTTCCAAATTTGGTACACTTAATACATCAAGTCTAATTAATTAATTAGCTTCCCGGAACTCAAAGAAGAAGAAAGAAGAGAAAAAAAATTATTCTTATTATTTCTTCCATCTGAGAGAGGAAAGTAAAGACATAGTTCGCCCCAACAGAGGTACAGTATTTTCTCGGAGTTGTACTCTAGGGAGACTCGAGCTTGGGCAAAGTTAGGAAAGAATCTGTTTTGGACTCCAGGCACAAAAATCTTCAAAGTTGCAGGGTGTCGAAGAACAAATTAATAGCATTTATCAAAAAGAACGTTCTTAACTGGATTGAATTGTTTCCTTCTCTTCAATAAATCTTCACAGATCGGGATAGAATAAAAATTCTATCTCCTCCTCATTGTAACGGGCCTTGCCGTTCCCTTGCCCCTCTCACAGACTTAAAACATTCTTTCTGTCTTGATAATGCAGGAATTTAATTAATATAGAACGCGGTCTTTGATTTGGAAGAGACCTTGCTCCCAGACCCATATAATCATAAAACCATTTACGGAGTGGAAACAGGCCATGTTGGCCTTTCGAGTCCGCACTGGTTCACTGATTTTGTGCACCCTCTAATGGTCCCGTTCTTCTTCTTAACCAGGGTCTCAATATCTCTTGAAAACCAAGGTTCCATACACCTTCCGTACATCTTACCTGTAATTCAGATCCTTTATATAAAAAAAGTTAGACAGCCCTATGAGCTCTTTCAATTTCAATTGGATTTTCAAAGTTTTGCTCTCCAAAAACTTCAGGAATCCACTTTTTTCTTTAAAGAATTGCATCAGGACCTTCTTTTCCTTCCAGAAGGCCTACTATTTTAATATTATTTCTTCTGCTAAAATTCTCCAGTACATCCACTTCCTCTAGAAGCATTTGATTCACTGTAATTATACCAGTGGTTGTATTTTCCACAGTCGATACCATCCTCAACTTGTTGCATTTCCTCCTGTACTCTTGGAATTTTCTCATCTGTTTTCTCCAGCCCCTTAATTTTATTTACATGTAGCCCAGTGGTTCTCAACCTTTTTCTTTCCTCCCACATACCACTTTACATCGGTGCTCTGTGATTAATAAGGGATTGCTTAAGGTGGGATGTGAATGGGAAGGGAAGGTTGAGAATCACAGCTCTAGACCCAATTGTTACTGAAATATTTTGCTTGTCCAGCATATGGTAAAACGTGCAATATGTGCAAGAAAAGCAACCATTATTGCCCGTTGCTGTAGAACCAAGTGCAACAAAGCAAGGTTCATGCAGTAGATGAAAGGGAGATAGAAGATGTTGTGACTGAAAACAAGAAAAAGAGACTGGATGTGGAGATTAAAAGTGAATGACATATACAGTTCAGTTAAATTGGATACTGGAGCACAAATTAATGTAATATCAGAGATTGATTTTAATAAGTTTAGACCAAGACCATAGATGTATGGAACAAAAGTGAAGGTGACAGGATATTCAGGTACCGATATACCAGTGCAAGGAGAATACATGGTCAAAATGAAACACAAGGATAGAGAGCACATGTTAGCATTCATCGTGGTACAGGCCATATTAGGTTTAACAGCCTGTGAGAAACTGAACCTGGTAAAAAGAGTCCACGTTGTGAAGGTGAGACAGTCATTGATAAACTCATGAAAGAGTACAATGACCGATTTCAGGGTCTTTCCAGAACACCCGATCAGAGTGGATGTGCCGCTGATAATACATTCATGAAGAAAAGTTCCATTTGCGCTTCAAAAGCAACTAAAGGCAGAGTTAGACAGGATTGGAAAGCCTGAACATGATTCAGAAGATAGATGAGCCAACGGAATGGGTGAGTTCATTTGTCGTTGTGGATGAAAAGAAAGGAGAGCTTAGAATTTGCCTGGATCTAAACAGAGCAATAAAGGGAGAACACTTTAAGCTTCTGACGGGTGAAGAAATCATGTCACAGTTTGCAAATGCGAAGTTTTTCAGCAAGTTAGATGCATCATCAGGATTTTGGCAGATGAAATTGGATGAAGCAAGCTCAAGGCTGTGCATGTTCAATAGTCCATTTGGCAGATACTGTGACAGAGTATTTAGAGGCGGTTTGGGAGGAATTGTTAGAGCAGATTGCACACACACATTTTAAAACACAGAATATTTGCAGGACTTTTGCAGAGTGCTTTTTGCAAGAAGCAACAAAGTATCAAGAGCAGCTTGCCTGGGAGAGCATGTGATCTTTGGAGGAAGAAGAGAAGAGTTTTGCTCTCAGAGAGGGAGGGTGTGAAACAGAGAGGAGAGAGACAGAAATCCATTCCAGAGGGACAAGCTGGCAAACTTTGGAAGATTGTCTGATCAAAGGAGAAGACTAGCTGTCTGAAAGGTGACCTGAAAGAAAGAGGATCATCTGGAGAACCTTGAAGGGGGCAAGTTTCATCAGCAAGATTGATTGAGAAGGAATCAGTTGTGGATGTCCTAGGAAAGTAATTTCTCTCTGAAAACCATCAAGAACCCTCCTGAGTGGTAACCATTTGCCTTTAAGCGCCAAAGACTGGTGAACTTTGTTAATGCTAAGTACAAGAATTGACTGCAACCAGTGAGATTGGACTGTGATCCAAAGAACTTTTCTAATCTTAAATATACATTGCACACACCTGTGCTTAGTATTAGAAGGGAGTTTAAGTAGTTAGGTAGGTTAAGTAATAAGTTAAAGTTTAATTCTGTTTTCTTGTTCTAATATAATTTTAAAAACTTTTGTTTAAGTAACTCTGTGTTGTGGTGCATATTTATTGCTGCTGGTCCTCTAGACTCCATAACAATGCAGATTCCTAAGGTGACTATTTGGAATTGTCTCAGCTCCTGAAGTGTATCACAAAACTATCCATATGCTCTATAAGCACCTGGACAGAGTTGATACCTCAATGGATGACATCGTAGTCTGGGGAACCACAAGAATGGAGCATGATGAGAGTCTAAGGAAAGTGCTGGAAGCAACAAGGAAAGCAATCCTGAAGCTGACAAGTGAGAAATGCCAGCGTGGGGTGACAGAACTAGCATTTGTTGGAGATATTATTGGTAGTGTCCACCAGACCAGATCTCAGAAAGGTGTCCTCCATTGGGAACATGTCAAGGCCACAATGCAAAGAGGATGTACAGAGGTTTAATGGAATGGTCAACTATATGGGTAAATTCATATCCAACCTCTCAGAAAAGATGGCTCCATAGAGAAGACGAACAGAAAAGAACATTGAATGGGAGTGAAATCATGAACATGAAAAGTCGTGGAGGGAACTAAAGAAACTGCTCACAGAGGAGCCAGTTCTGAGGTTTTACGACCCAGTGAGACCCATCAAGATATCATCAGATGCATCACATGGTGGGTTCGGTAGAGTTCTTCTGCAAAATTATGATGACTGACAACCCATTGCGAATGCTTCAAGCTCAATGACAGACACAGAGACGAGATACACTCAAATTGAAAAGGAGCTGCTCAGCATCACATCTGCCTGTAAAAGATTTCATCATTTTGTGTCAGGATAAGCAATCAGTGTAGAGACTGACCATAAGCCCTTGATTACATTGTTCCAAAAGCCATTAAATGAAAGTCCACTTCGAATACAAAGAATGAGGATTAGGCTGCAACGCTAAACACTGAATGTAGTGTACACACCGGGTAAGCTAATGTACACAGAAGACATGTTGTCGAGAGCTGTTGACACGAGAGAGCACGCGAACACCAAAATGGATGAAGACCTGAATGCCTTTGTGGACATAATCACAAGTGCACGGCCCACATCAGATGCAAAAATGGAACTCATAAAATCAGAAACAAACAAAGATGAAACACTGAGACAACTGAGAAAAAACATCTTGGATGGATGGCCCAACATGAAACAGGACTGCTCACCTGACGTTTCAGAGTGGAACTATCAATGGTTCAACACATTATCTATAAAGGAAGTAAAATCCTTATCTCAAAGAGTCTGAGAAAAGAGATGCTAAAAAGGATCCACAGAGGACATCTTGGAATCGAAAAGTGAAAGAAAAGAGCACGAGAGATGATGTACTGGCCAAGAATCAATAATGGTATAACAAATGAAGTGTCAAACTGTACAATATGCCGGAAATATCAAGCAAGCAATCCTGCAGTACCATGAAAGCCACACCCAGCACCATACACACCTTACCAGAAGGAAGGCGCTGGCCTATTCAAATGTCAAGGGAAGGACTATCTTGTAGTTACAGACTATTACTCTCTGTATCCAGAGGTGTGTAAACTGAACACCACCACTGCAGATGTTGTAATGAAAGCCATATTCTTTATACATGACAAGCGAGGACACCAGTTTTACAATTTAAAGTTTCGACAGTTTGGCAAAGAGTGGGAATTTGTACACATCATGTCAAATCCTAATATTCCACAATCCAATGGTCTAGTGGAAAAATCAGTACAGGCAGTGAAAAGACTGATATACAAGTCAAAAGACACTGGAACAGAATTCTAACAGAGCATGCTAGTATACTGCACAACGCTGCTTGAGTGCGTTATATCACTGCCTATGGGATGTAGTCTAAGATCAAACCAAACCATTCAGGAAAACCTCCTAAAAACAAAAGAGGGGGAGAAAATGAGAAAGTTCAAAGAACAACAGATAGAAAAGAAAATGTATTACTTTGATAGAGGAACAAAAAACCTACTGGAACTCTACACTGGTGACCCAGTAAGGCTAAAAGACGAAACAAACTTACACACTCAGAAGGGAACTGTCCTTAGTGAAGTCCAACCAAGATCATACACCATTCAGACAGATGAAGGTGCTGCTCTGCGAAGAAATCGTTGAGATCTTCAAATGGGACCAGCCACAGTGTGAAACAATCTGAATGCACAGCTGAGAAGACATCATCTGAGGCAACAACTCAGATTCAAGGACAATCAATCAGGAGATCGTCAAGACACGTGAATCCTCCTAAGAGACTCATTGAGCAAATTTCAAGACTCGTATTATAGAATGAAGTAATGCTATCTTATTCGCTCTTCATGTTTTAGTGTATGTAAATGTGAACACACAAAACAAGTTTTAAAAAATGTTAACAATGTTGATAATAATGAAAATGTAAGTTCCTGGTGTTAAAGTTAAAATTGCAGAGTTATGCAAAGAAAACATGTTCGTTAAAAGTAAGCTACTTTTGTTTTAAGAAAGGGAGATGTAATGACGGTGATCATGTTTGCATGGCCACTAGCAAGGCCTTACAGTTTGATTAGACTTGGCTGCCAGCAGGCGGTTGATGCAGAGTATGCAGATCTGTAATGGAGACTTGCAGCCTCATGGTGCTGTTCATAACAACTTTAAAGTCAAGAACCTTTTCCTTCATCCATGTGTTATCTTAAGAAACTCGCACATATGAATACAAGAAGAAACACAGGTCAGTAAGACAAGACAAAAAATAGTTTGACACAGACTTGAAGGGCTGAAGAGGCCTGTTTCTGTGATTTAGTGTTCCATGGTTAGAAAATTGGCTCATGGAAGAAAGGAGAAGATGGCGTTGATGGCGGAAGATTGTTTTTCAGACAGGAGGCATGTGACTAGTGATGTGCCACAGGGTTTATGGCTGGGTGTCGTCAATAACAATAATACATTTGAAAAGGTACTCAGTTTGATCAGCAGGTTAGCGGATGACACTAATATGTCTGAGATTATCGATTGTGAAGACAGTTGACAAAGATTGTGGTAGGATCTTGATCGTTAGGCAGTTGGGTAGAAGAGTGGTTGATGGAATTTAATACAGAGAAATGTGAGGTGTTGCATTTTGGGAAGTCTAACACATGTAGGACCTACAAAGTGCACAGTAGGAAACTGGGGAGTGTTGTAGAGCAGAGGGCTCTAGTACAGCCACGTACTACCTTGAAAGTGGTGACACAGATAGATAAGGTAGTCAAAAAGGCTTTTAGTACATTGGCCATCAGTCAGAGTATAGGGTGTTGAAGTTGGGAGGTCACGTTGCAGTTGTACAAGACATTGGTGAGGCCCCGATTTGGATTAGTTTTATTATCACCGTGCGGCAGAAAAGAAGTTAAGTGGGAGAGGATGCAGAGAAGATTTACGAGAACAGGGGCCTGAGCCATAGGGAGAGGTTGAGCAGGCTGGGACTCTTCTTCCTGAACTGCAGGAGGACGAGGGATGGTCTCATGGAGGTGTACAAAACCATGAGAGGAATTGGTTGGGTGAACACAGATAGTCTTCTCCCCAGATTTGGGGGAAACCGGTCAGAGGTTTAAGGTGAGGGGGGGGGCGAGATATTTAACAGGAACCCGAGGGGTAACTTTTTTTTTTTACACAGAGGGTAGTGCCTGTACGCAGCAGGTTCTGGAAGAGATGGTTGAGGCAGGTACTATTGCAAAGTCTAAGAAAAAATTAGATGGATACATGGACAGGATAGATTTAAACCAGTGGTTCTCAAACTTTTTCTTTCCACTCGCCTACCACTTTAAGTAATCCCTATGCCGTTGGTACTCAGTCATTAGTAAGGGATTGCTTAAGGTGGTAGGTGAGTGGGGAAAAAAAAGGTTTGAATCAGGTACCTCATTGACTCGTTATGTGCACTGATTCATAACTCCAAAGGAAATGGGCCAATGACAATTTTTCTCAAGCAAAATATTTCAGTAACAATTAGTCTAGAGCAGTGGTTCTCAACCATCCCTTCCCATTCACCTACCACCTTAAGCAATCCCTTACTAATCACAGAGCACTGATGGCAGAAGCATTACTTAAGGTGGTAGGTGAGTGGAAAGAAAACATTTAAAAACCATTGGTTTACAGGAATATGGCCAAACACAGGCAAGTGGGATGGACATTTTGGCGAGCATGTGCTAAATCAGCCTGTATCCATGTTGTACGCCTCCAGGTTTCAGGGTTAAATGGATGTCCTTTCATTGTGAACAAAACCCCTTCCACCCTGCACACATCTCTCAGTTGCTCCCGTCGGGGAAGGGATGCAGGAGGATCAGAGCCAGCACCACCAGGCTGAGGAACAGCTTCTTCCCATGGGCAGTGAGAACGGTAAACGACCAAAGGAACCGCTCACACTGACCATCTGAGACTCTACTATTCATGAAACCATTTATATATTTGCACAGATGAAATACTTGTCCTCCATATGTATTGATTGCCTGTATGTGTGTTGTGTCTGGCTATGCATCTACATGTTTTGCACCAAGGACAGGAGATCAGTGTTTCTTCCGGCTGTACATACAATCAGATGACAATAAACTTGACCTGGCTTGATCCCTGATGCACGATCAATTACACAAAGTCTGAAGTTGCCGAAACTGAAGGCTTTTATTTGCAAGAGATGGGCAGCATCCCTGTGTTGGTCGCTCACACTGACCCAGGCTCGAACTGGTGGGCAGGCTTGTGGCATGACAGCCTTTCTGGGGAAGAAAGGGGAGGAGTCATAAGCTGGCCAGTGAGAGCAGGGTCAACCAGGAAAGGTCATGTTACCCCTCGTTTGAGACTCTCTCATTGGTGAAAACATTTCAATACCTATCCTGTCAAGCCCTCTTGGGATGAAAGGCATGGACAGAATAGATGTAGAAAAGTTGCTTCCCATGGTGGGAGAGGCCAGGACAAAAGGGCACAACCTCAGAAATGAAGGCCAATAGCTTAGAACAGAGATGCAGAGATTTCTTTTTCAGCGAGAGGATGATAAATCTGTGGAATTTGTTGCCACAGGCAGTTGTGGAGGCCAAGTCATTGTGTGTATTTAAGACAGAGATAAATAGGTTCTTGATTAGCTGGAGCATCAAAGATTATGAAGAAAAGGCTGGGCAGGGGGCTGAATTTTTTAAAATTTAGACATACAGCATGGTAATAGGTCCTTTTGGTCCATGAGCCCATACCACCCAATTTATTCCCAATTAACCAGATCCTCAGTATGTTTCCAATGGTGGGAGGAAACTGGAGCCCCTGGGGAAAACACACGCAGACACGGGGAGAACTATAAACTCCATACAGACAGTGCTCGATTCGAACCACAGTCCCAATCACTGGCGACATAAAGGCGTTGTGCTAACTGCTACACCAACCGTGGAAAAATGAATCAACTCATGATTAAGTGGTGGGGCAGACTCGATGGGCTGAATAGCCTATTTCCGTTCCTTTGTTTGATGATCTTATGGCCTTACATGTTTGCATAATTTCATTCCTCATTCTTTAAAACTCCAAGGGATAAAAATTCAAACACTCACCTCTCGAACAGTGATGAACCAGAAGGTAACAGGCCATTTCAACCCATAAGTCTGTGCTGCCCGATTTACACCCAATTAACCTATACCCCCTGTAGGTTTCTAACAGTGGGAGGAAACCAGAGTCCCCAGGGAAAACCCATGCAGACATTGGGAGAACGTACAATCTCCTTACAGACAGCAGAGTCCCGATCACTGACGCTGTAAAGATGTTGCACTAACCGCTATGCCAATCAAGCTCCTCAGATATTTTAACAACATGATTTTTATCACTGAGAGCATCTCTGCTGGATCCCAGATTGATTGAATAACCCACATCTGAATTCCCCAGTCTCCACAGTAAGGTTGAAGTTGGGGGAAAGCCTCACAGTTAGCTCGATAATTTGCCCACGATACTCCCATGCACATCAAAGCTACTAACTCTGGAAACAGTGAATTTAGCTCAGATCTGGTGCAAGTGGAATAGAAGTCTCATCAGTGTGAAAAGACAATAAGCTGTTGATTAAAATATATCGGTTCAGGCTTGGATGCGTCTGGTTGATCAGGATATAGAAAATGTGGAGATGGACTCTGTTTGTGGATAGACTCCGTTTTAATGAGCCTGTTGAAAGTCTCCACTTATGGATTTCCAATAGCACCAAACAGCAAAATACCACTTTCCTTGCCAAGTAGAGAAACTAACAGAAAGCAGTTCAGGGCAGAGAAAGAAAAAATCATGAGGTTAAAATTTTCATCCTAATATTTGAATCCATCTCTCCCAATCTCCAAAACCTCCTTTTTGTGTCTTCTCTGCACCACTGGACCTTTCCTCTCAGCTGCCCAACCCCAAATCTTGCAATATTTATCTGAGAATTCTCTCTCTTACACACTTTCTCACAGTCTGCAACACACATTTTCCCATCCCCTCTTCGCCACTCCCCTGCCTCTTTCTCCACTTTGCCCTCCCCTCTCCTCTCCCTTGTACTCCTGTTTTTCTCTGTCTCCTCCTCTCCCTCTCTACCTTGCTCCTCCTGTCCCCCCTTCTTTACCCCCTTCTTTTTCCCCCCCTCTCTCCCCCTTCTCTCTCCCCCTCTCCCCCCCCTCTCTCCCCCTCTCTCTCCCCCACCCTCTCTTTCCCCCCACCCTCTCTTTCCCCCCACCCTCTCTTTCCCCCCACCCTCTTTTCACCCCTTCTCTTTCCCCCCCCCCCCCTCCTCTCTCAACCTGTGTCTGGAGCAAGGAACAAAGTGCTGGAGGATCTCAGCAGGTCGAGCAGGCATCTGTAGAGGCAAAGGGATGATCGACTCTTCGGGCCATTCCGAAATATTAGCCTTCCCTTCATTTCCACAGATGCTGCATGACCTGATGAATTCCTCCATCAATTCATTTTTTTTGCACTGAAATAATTGTTACTTGATAGGTTTCATTGGCACTGGAGAGCATATAGTCCCTCAGCTCACTCCATCCCTCTCACTCTCTGAAACTCCAGATCTGATCACCACAACTTGAACTCTTTCCCCACAGTCTTCCCCTCCCCCACTCGTATTGCTGCTTGACCTACTGGGTACTTCCAACATCCATTGCTCCCCACTGTGGCCCCCTCTATAATCAGAGAGACTGGAAGCAGACAGAGAGATCGTTTCATTGAGCACCGTCACTGCTACAACAGTTAGGACCTCCCAGGAGCCACTCATTTCAATACCACGCCCCGATCCCATGCCATCGTGACTGTCCAGAGTCTCATGCCCGGCCAAACCGAGGCCTCCTGCAAACTGGAGCAACACCTAATATTCGATCTGGACACTCTCCAACCAGATGGGATTAACATTGACCTCACCAGCTTCCATTAGGCCCCTCCCCATCCCTCTCTCTGCTTTCCTCCAGCTCCCAGCCCCTTCCCTCACCATTCAGAGAGCTATACCCTCCTCTTCCCTGCTTTATTTGCTCTTCTGCCCTCCCACCCACATCCACCTACCACATGACCTCTTACCTGTGGACCTGTGCTCCTCTCCCTGCCCCTTTCCCACCCCATTTGTTTTATTCAGGTGCTTGCCTGCTTTCTGCTCAGACCTTGATGAAGGGCTCAGGTCCAAAAGAACACTGCGTGGCCTGCTGAGTTTCTCCAGCATTTCTGTGTATTAAAACTACATTCACAGTGTCTGCAGAACTTTTTTTACAGGTACATGATCCTTTATCTGGAACCCTTGGGGGACAGTGTGTTCTGAATTTCAGATTTTTCCGTATTTCAGAAAGCCCACCCGAATTGTGCTGCCACATCCACCCCCACCCCCTTCCAGTTGCCCAGCTGTCTCCTCCAACCACCAGTCCCTAGGCTGCCTGGCAATCTCCCCTGACTGCTGTTCCCTCAGCCGCCCGGCAATTTCCCCAGCCGCCTCCCCTGATCACCCGGGTGTCTCCCCCGACTGCCAGTCCCCACTTGCCGGATTTTGGAGCTTTCCGGATTTTAGATGCCCGGATAAAGGATCGGGTACCTGTATTGCTTTTTCTGCACCTGCACTATTTGTTCAGAACAATCCTGCAGAGTGTATCAATGGCACAGGCACTCCTTGAGTAATGCAAGGGTCTCATTATTGAAAACAACCTGTGAACTCATTTCCCCGTAAGTGACTTTTGTCTGTTCTCTATAACATCCATAACTCTTTAATTCAGTGGTTCTCAAACTTTTTCTTTCCACTCACATGCCTCTTTAAGTAATCCCTGTAATTAGTAAGAGATTATTTAAGGTGGTCTGTGAGTGGGAAGGGAAGGTTGAGGATCACTGCTCTAGACCCAATTGTTACTGAAATGTTTTCCTTGAGAAAAATTGTCATTGACCCATTTCTGTTGGAGTTATGAAACAATGCACATAATGAGTCAATTAGGTACAATTAAAACAGTGGTTATCAAACTTTTTCTTTCCATCCACATATCATCTTAATCAATCCCTTACTAATCACAGAGCACCTATAGCATAGGGATTGCTTAAGATGGAATGTGAGTGGAAAGAAAAAGGTTGAGAAACACTGAATTAAAGAGTTATGGATGTGCTTTAATTTGATTGAATATGTTCCATGTTCAGCCCAAAAAGACTGACAATTAGACTAATGGAATATGTATTATATAACCATAATTAAATAACCATTTATGGAGCAGAAATGTATCCAATTGTTAAGGAAGACAGCAAAATATTGTATTATTATTGTCATTAGGATCTTGAAAATAATTATTTGAAAGTTTATGGGAGAATTTGCATGAAGTTGGGTTTCTGCAAGTCGCAATTATCAAGATTCAGTGACAAACTTTGTTTGCAAGTAGCCCAGCTAGCCAATCCAATACCAGTCAGCGCCTGGATTTCATGACCTGGGTTGGTGGTAGAGGCTCGTACAATAGGGACATTTGAAAGACTTGGACAGGCACATAGATACAAAAAAAATAATTAATTTATTTTAGACATACAGCACAGTACAGGCCCTTCAGCCCACATTGTGCCGACAGATAGAAACCGAAGGGCATTTGTTGGGGTGCCACGGTTGGCGTAGTGGTTAGTTCAACACTGTTACGACACCAGCGAATGAGATCAGGGTTCGAATCTCACGCTGATTGTATGGAGTTTATATGTCCTCCCCAAGTCTGTGTGGGTTTTCTCTGGGGGCTCCGGTTTCATCCCACTTTTGTAGGTCAATTGGGTGTAATTGGATGGGACAGCATGGGCCTGAAAGCCCTGTTACTGTGCTGTACATCTAGAAAAAAATTAATTATTTTTCTTGTATCCATGTGCCTGTCCAAGTCTTTCAAATGTCCCTATTGTACCAGCCTCCACCACCAACCCAGGTAATGAAATCCAGGCACTGACTGCACTCTGTAAAACACCTTACCCCTGGCATCTCCCCTGAACTTTCCTCCGCTCACCTTAAACTCATTTCCTCTGGTGTTTGCTATTGTCGCCCCCAGGTAAAAGGTGCTGGCTGTCCACCCCTCATAAGCCCTCAATCTTATATACTTCCATTTAATCTCCTCTCATTATGGGGAGAGATTATGTTACGAGCCCAGAGGACCCCAAAACCTTGCAGCAATAGATATTCAGCAAGGCAAATGGTTACTTAAAAGTTGCTTTTAATTATCTTCAAACATGAAACCAGGATCAAACTTTAATTTATTACTTTTAACTTAACCGAACTAAATCCCCTTCTAATTCTAAGCGTACATGTATGTAATGTGTATGTACGTTCAGAAAAGTTATTTAATTCAGTCCAATCTCACTTCTAATTCCTCCAAGTTCACTGGTTGCAGGCAATTCTTATACTGTGCACAGAATTTAACATTTATGAAGTTCACCAAGTTTTTGTGCTTGAAAGGTTAATGGTTATCGCTGAGGAAGGTTCTTAGAGAGATTTGTTGTTCGCTGGACGCAAACTGATTCCTTGTAATCAGCCACTTCAGTGTCTTGCTGAAGAAACTTTCCCCCTCAGGGTTCTCCAGATGATAACTTATTTCTTTCAGGTCACCACGGAGCTCCTTTTTGTTTCTCTTATTTCAAGTGGAACAATAAGCTGCCAGTCCTCTCCTTTTGCCTAAACCACAAGGGCTTTGACCAGGCTGAACTAAGCAGTCACAACCCATCTTCCAAATGGGGTTTTCCACAAGCTTGCCAGCTTGTCCTGTTCCAGTCCCAGCTGCTGCTGCTAAACTGTAGAACTGATCTCTCTCTTTCTCTCTCTGAGAGAAAGCCTGTTTTTCTCTCTCTGCTTGCAAACCACCATAAGACCCTCTTAGAACAGCAAGTTCCCCTCCACACAGCCTGCGGCTCTGACGAGTTCTTTCATCTGTCACCTTTTTGTAAACACCAATCCATTCATGTAGTCTTTTGGGCATTCTCCAAAGCTTTTGCAAAGGCTTTGGGGTCGACATGTCTAGCATGAGGAGAGCTCCAGTATTTTAAGTAAGATCTGTTTTAAAGTGTTGGTATATGACCTACACTAAAAAAACCCTGCCCCAATTTATCTCCCAAAAACATAACTGGGTTGACTGAGGATTTCTGAGGAATGAAGGAAGCTGAAGGGTCACCTAATAGAGATATGGAAAATTATCATGGATAGATTTTCCCTTGGCGGGAAGTTCAGGTTTATGGTGACAAGAGTTTTAACGGTAATTTAAAGGGGAAAGATTTTTTGAAGGAAAAATAGTTGATCTCTAAAACTCATTGCTAGGAGAAGGGGTGGAAACAATTTTTAAGAGACATTTGGGAAAGGCATTAAGGGGGATGGTCTGAATTGGATTCGTACAATGGTCAAAGAGGACAGTGTGGAGATGGGGGGTCAGTTTCTGTGCTGGACAACTCAATGACTCCACACACTTTATTTCAATAATTCTGCCTCATTGTCAAATTTGAATGCAGTGCATCTCATATACTCAAACACACACTCACTCACTCTCACTCACCCACTCCTGCACTCTTCGACACGGAGATTTACACAGAGACGTGAGCACTGACACATTCACACACACACAGACATACACGTGAACTCACACACACTGATTTACACACACACACACTGATACATATTTACATATTCACTCTCACACACTTGCACACTGAGGCATGCTCATACACACTCACACACACTCATATGTCCACTCGTATATACACTCGGAGACACAGAGATTTACACACAAACCTCACACAAAGAGACACACGCATGCACTCACACACATACACATTCTCTCTCACACACTCATGCACACTCCTATACACAATCACAGGCACACAAAGACCCACTGGCAATCACACATTCTCTCACACACAGATTCACACTCACAGAAAAACATGCACACTCACACACACACACACACACACACACACACACACACACACACACACACACACACACACATGCTCGCACACCCATGCACACACATTAACCCAGCTGACACTTTACCCTGAGCACTCTAATCTGATTGGATGATCGTTCCAATCTTCCACAGTCCACAGAGAGAGAGATGCTGGAGGTTTAAGAAAAAACTATTTCAAAGTCATTCACAAAAATCGTTATTTTCTAAACTCTTCTCCAAGTGGAAATTCAAGCGTTTTCATCCACAAAGTTGAAAGTAGTGCCTGCTTTGCAAACAACAAAACACTGAACAGGAAAAAGGTCAGAGCAACGGAAATTGAGAAATTACAGAGAAGGCTCCACCAGTGATATTTGGAAGCCATAGGATCACACTTCAAGAGGTAAGCAAATGATTCCATCATCTGGAGATTCAAGGAACAACAGGTCTGGTCGACACACTGCCCTTCTCATTATATGATGATGGTCTCACCAATTTTGGCCTGGGCCTAACTTGGAATGGACTTTCTCTGCCTGTGAATTGAATAACTTCTTGTGGAGTCGCACAGCATAGAAACAGGCCATTTGCCCTGCCACTGACTTTTGGGTATCTATCTCTGTTAGTCCCTTCTTCCATCACTTGGACCATAGCCATCTCTGCCTGGGTGATACAAGTGCTTCTCCAGACACATTTGGTAAATGTTCTCAGCAACTCTCTCAGGCACTGTATTCCTGGTATTTGCCACTCTCTGGACAAAGATTTCAGATTTTTTGTAGATATCCATCTACTCCTGATACGGTGAAAAATTGTTTAAATTCTACCTGATCTTTAACATTCTTAATTTTATGTCTTAGCAACCCGAAACACGATTACTCTACTTAGTTATTTACCCAGATGTAAAGATTGTGCTGCAGGAGGAGGACAGTCAGTGCACAGTGAACACATTGAACCAGTCCTGTGGCTGTCACTGAACAATGATGTCGGACCCAGGAAACACTGTATCGACGAGCCATAAAAAAAAACAACCCGCAGACGCTGGAAACGCATGGCAGGTCGGGCTGTAGAAAGAGAGAAACAGGGCAAACATTCGAGGTCCATAGCCCAAAATGAACTGCAGAATGAGAAGCAGGATCGAGGATTCAGGTCAATGATCCTTCGCTCTGCACTGACTCCGGTTCCTCAATATCCAAAGATTGAGCGATCTTGCCTTTGAATAGACTGAGCAACTGATGCTCCATATCCACTGTTATGGAATTCAATGCAACTATTCCTTTCTTGATGAAGAAATCCCTTCTCAGTTCTGTGGTGAATGGTCAATCTGTTATTTTGAAGCTGGTGTGGTTCTGGTCAAGGAAACGATGATCACCACATCATTCCTCTCAAGCAAGAACTTTCATTGAGTTCAACTCTTGTTCTTTTAAAGTACATCGTTGATTTGAATTCTGTAGGGTCGTGGCCCAGTGAGATGCAGTGAAAAACTTTCTATCACTATAACGGTGCAGTGCAGAAAAGTAATGGAGAAACTCAATAGGTCACACAGCGCCTGTGGCAAGTCAAGGGTAACCAATGTTTCAGCCCTTACCCGTATCTCCTCTCTTTCCTGCACATCTGCCCGGACCCCCTTCACCCAGAGAGCCAACAGGGTTCCCCTTCTCCTCACCTATCATCCCACCAACCTCTACGCCAACCTTGTTATCTTCCCGCTGCGTGGCCTGCTGAGTTTCGCCAGTTTTGGGGCATTGCACTACAACCCTAGGACTTCAGACTTTCCTTTCTGTCAATAACTACAAAACAAAAAGTAAAATAAATTAGAACAATATGGCAACCTACTTCTTCTTCCACACTTCAAAAAGAAATCCCACCTTAAGCAATCCCTTACTAATCTCAGAGCACCGATGGCATAGGGAATACTTAAGGTGGTAGGTGAGTGGAAAGGAAAGTTTGAAAACTGTGGTAAGCCACAGTACACATGTTTGGATGTATTAGGGCCGTCTCTGCCTGAGAATCCTCCCACAGACCCCTGAATAAATGTGACTGTGCCACAGACCTCCTCCTCAGTCCTGGGCAGTCGACCAGCATGGACGTACCTCCATTCTGTTCTGAAAAAAGCCTATCAGTTTCTCTACAACTTCTAGTATTTGAAGTTATTGATGGTGCATCGATTTTATTCAAAACTGTTTTTTTTTAAATAATGGATATTATAAAATATGATATTATATTTAAAAATATTATATTTTTTGAAACCAGCAAAGCTGGCTCAGCCCACAATCGCCTGACTTATCCAACATTTCTGAAATCTGGCTGTGTTGTTTCGAAGGGTTTCTGCAGGTCTCCTCTACTATCGTTCGATCAGAGGACAACAGGCTGCAAATACTGTATACTTGGGTCAGGTCCCTGGTATACTCAATGATCGGGGACACCCAGTCACATCCAGCGGCGAAGGACATGCTGAAAAGCCAGTACTGGAGGAAGGTAAACCAGGCCTTACGCAAGGCACTTCCTGGCTACCCGAAAACAGCAACCGGGGAAATCGAGAGCCTAATACTGTCGTGGAGAAAGGAGTCCTTGGCCTTGATCCCGACCACATGCGCCCTCTTTAAGGAACTCTCCCTTTGCCACAGCCTCAAAGCCCTGAAAAGGTGCCTGGGCTGCTTCTCCTACTATGCCCAGTGGGTCCTCAATTATGCAGACATTGCCAAGGCCGCCATGCACGAGGAGGACAAATCCACCCGTTCCAGATGGAAAGCGAGGCATCCAACGTCACCCTGGCTACCACCCTTAACCAGGCGGGCAGGCCATAGCCTTTTTCTCCCACACTCTCCAGGGCCCCGAAATTCAACACTCCTCCTTCGGAAAGGAGGTTCAGGCCATTATCGCGGCGATTCAGCACTGGAAATACTACCTCGCTGGCAAACGATTTACCAACATGCAGTTGCTTTCATGTTCAACAATCAGCGGTTAAATCAAAAACAATAAGGTACTAAAGTGGAGAATCAAACTTTCTACCCACAATTATGATATCTTGCACTGGCCTGGGAAATTCAATTATCCTCCAGATCCTCTATCCCAAGGAACATGTGCCTGCACACATATTGACCGGTTACAAGCCCTCCACAATGACCTCTGCCAACTTGCTTTAGTCCATTGAGTAGAGCAGGACCATGACCAGAAATTGTCAGGTCCGTGCAGAGTAAAAACCGCACATCTATCGACCAAACAGAGCCACCTGCTCCTTTGAAAACCTGAGCATTGATTTCAAGGGGGCCCTCCTCTCCTCTGACCGCAACTTGTACTTCCGCAACATCGTTGATGAGTACTCACGTTTCCTGTGCGCCATCCCCTTCCCGCACAGTCATTTCACTCTCTTCATCCTGTTCGGATACCCCTGCTGTATCCATAGCAACCGGGGGTCCCTTTTTATGGTTTTTTTTCAATACTGGCTGGTCAGAGGCATCACTACGAGCAGGTCCACCAGCTACAACCCCTAAGGGAATGGGCAGGTGGAAAGGGAGAGTTCTACCATCTGGAAAGCCATCCTCCTTGCCCTGAAGACTAGAGGCCTTTCAGTCTCCCGCTGGCAAGATGCCCTGTCCAAGGTGCTCCACTCAATCAGATCACTCCTATGCCTGTGTCTGCTTAAGAGTCTCTTGAATGCCACTAATGTTTCAGCCTCCACCACCACCCCCTGGCAAGGCATTTCAGGTACCTGCAACTCTCTGCGTAATAAATCTTACCCCTGATGTATCCCCTAAACTTTCTTCCCTTCACTGTGTTCAGATGTCCTCTGGTGTTTGCTTTTCACACCCGGGGTAAAAGGTACTGGCTACCTAACTTATTTATGCCTCTCTTAATCTTGTAGACCTCTATTAAATCACCACTCATCCTTCATTTCTCCAAAGAGATATATTGGCTTTGGAGGCAGTGCAGAAGAAGTTCTCCAGATTGATTATGGAAATAAAGGGTTAGCTTGTGTGGTGAGATTGAGACTCCTAGGTCTGTATTGACTGAAGTTTAGATACACAATCCTTTATCCGGAACCAAAACAGTGGATGTGGCTTGCATTGGGTGGCAAAACAGAGCTGAAGGATGAAGTAACAAATTGTGCGGAGATAAGATCAATCAAAACGAGGTGGACAGGGTACCCATCAGCTTGATAAAACGGAACCAGGAATATGGAGAGATAGAACATAGAAAATTACAGCACAGTACAGGCCCTTCAGCCTACAATGTTGTGCCAGCCTATGGAAACCATTGTGAGAATTGGAAAATTGGTTTGAAGGCCAATCCGCAGGACCATAAAAGTGGCAAAGTCCCATCCCCCATCGGCATGGTCTACCAGGATCGTTGACTGAAGAGGATGAGAAAAATCATTGAGGACCCTGACACTCTGCACTCAACATCTTTCAGCTGCCCCCGTCGGGAAAGAGATACAGGAGGATCAGAGCCAGCACCCCCAGGCTGAGGAACAGCTTCTTCCCACGGGCATTGAGAATGCTGAAGGACCAAAGGAACTGCTCACATGAACCATATTTCAGTAATAATCTTTATTTATTTATTTGTATATCTGAACACTGCATATGTCTGGTTGTGTGTCTGCCTGTTTTGAACTGAGGACCAGAGGACGCTGCTTCGTCAGGTTCTATTTGTGCAATCAGATGAGAATAAACTTGAACCCATAATACTCTATATTTCTTCCATAAAGATTTAGGAGACAGGGCAAAGTAGAGGAGTCAAAAAGCATGAAAGCTCTTCAGAAATAGGAGCAGGAGTTGACCATTTGGCCCATCAAACCTGCTCCACCTTTCAATAAGGTCATGGCTGACCTGGCTATGGACTCTGTTCAATTTAACAACCTTTACCCCAGAACCTTTAGAACAAAGCCTAGAACATTACAGCATTGTACAGGCCCTTCAGCCCATGATGTTGTGCCAACCCATATAAACCTACTCCCCAACAATTCTAAATTACCTTTAATTTCCCTATTATTTAAAAATCTAACTGCGTCTTCAGTTCTGGTCACCACATTATAGGAAAGTTGTGGAAGCTATAGTGTGGATGCAGAGGAGATTTATCAGGATGTTGCCTGGATTGGAAAATAAGTTTTATGAGGCAATGAGAACAGAGCTGGGACTTTGCTTTTTGGAGCACAGAAGGATGAGAGGAGACTTATAGAGGTCGACAAGAGTCTGAGAGGTATAGATAAGGTGGACAGCTACTGCCTTTTTCCCAGGACAGGAATATCAAAAACCAGGGACCATATGTACAAAGTGGAGGGAGGTAAGTTTAGGGGAGACATCGGGGCAAGTTTTTTTAAATTACACAAAGAGTTGTGGGTGCCTGGAATGCCTTGCCAGGGTGATGGTGGAGGTTGAAATATTAGGGGCATTTAAGAGACTCTTAGACAGGCACATGGATGGAAGAAAAATAGAGGGTGACGAGGTAGGAAGGGTTTAGTACTTTTTTTTGGTGGGAATATATAGGTCAGCACAGCATCGAGGACAGCACAGCGCAGCATGTTCCATATTCTATCTTGAATACATGCAACGAGGCAGACTTTGCTGCATCATGAGGCAGAGATTTCCAAGGATTTCTCAGTGGTTTCCAGAGTCAACACAAGGAAACACTATTTTCAAGGGGCAGAAGGATTAAGGGCGCAGATTTACATTGGTTATCAAAAAAATCCAAGGTCTCTTCAGAAACATTTTCTTTACTCAAGAGTAATATGATCTAGAAAGATCATCTCAGCTTTGACATCCATCCCCTCCCCAAGGTCTCTGCTCAAAGTTTATGGGCTCTCTTCCCTGTGAAGAAGTCAAGTTTTGCTTTCTATTGTACTTCTACTGTCTACATTAAAAAAAAACACAAAAAAAATTATGTTACCTGTGGTGCAAAGAAAGCAAGGCTTTTACTTCAATGTGCTGTGGACTCCAAGGTGGGGGTGGGGGCCGCTGAGAATGGCTGATCTAGGTTGAACAACTGATGGTGGAAACAAATTCAAAGGAAACTTGTGAAGGTTATCACATCTCTGCTTGAAAGGGAATGGACAGGTATTATGTGCTCCCATTTTCAGTTCATTTTCATTTGTGTGGGACTGTGACTTTAAGGGAACAAATTTAACAGAACCCAGTCGGCTTTAGAGATTGACTGTGAGCTGACAGCAGGCTGAGGACAGCATGACCCCACATTCGATACTTCTGAGGAGAGAGGAAGTGTCTGGAAGCACAGGCACAGTGACCATGTGGCCAGCATGTTAAAAGACACAGTGCACGGTTTGATCAGGGGCCATTTTAAGGAGACAGCACTTTGGAGCAGAACTCTTGGAAGTCATACAGTGCTGAGGTGGCCTCGTGTGGTAATTAGACAATTTGCCTGATTTCTCCTTGTTATAGGGGAACGAGTATACTACTCCGTGACTAAAAGGGAAGGTAATTTTGAACAGATGACCCACAAAACAGTTCTGGACACAGAGGAATTCTGCAGATGGATTGTGACCATTATGTTATATTTTATATTGTATATAGATATGTTTTAAAGGAGATAAACTGTATGGTTTTTTTTTAGTGCGGGTCACATACAAACACTTCACAATGCAGATCTCATTTAAAATGCCAGAGCTCTGCCCAAGCCAGACAATCCAGGCTCCAAGTGCCTTTGCAAAAACTTTGAAGAATGCCTATAGAGACTTCACCAGTAGGTGTTAATTGGAAATGCTGTGGAGTAATGGATTCTTGTTTTTGAAATCAACGGATTTGGAAGATTGGGTCCGGTGCTGCAGTCTATCTAAGTGAAAGTTGCTGTTCTAAATGGGTCATGTGGTTTTCTCTCTGCTGGAGAGAGAGAGAGAGAGAGAGAGAGAGAATTCAGTTCTACAGCAGCAGATGGGACTGGAACAGGACAAGCTGGCGTTTTGAAGATGGGTTGTGAGTTCTTAATTCAGCCTTTTCAAAGCCCTTGTGGTCCATACAAGAGGAGATGGCTGGCTGTATAATCTTTCACCTAAGTTAAAGGAAACAAAAAAGGAACTCTGTGGTGACCTGAAAGAAAGAGGTTTTCATCTGGAAAACTTTGATGGGGCAAGTTTATTTGGCAAGTCACTGAAGTGGCTGATCGAAAAGAATCAGTTTGTGTCCAATGAGCAAGAAATCTCTCACTGAAAACTGACAAGAACCTTCCTGAGCGGTAACCATTTACCTTTCATGCACCAAAGCCTGGTGAAGATTCATAAATGTTAAATTCTGTGCACAGTCTAAGAATTGCCTGCAACCAGTGAACTTGGAGAAGTAAGAAGTGAGATTGGACTGTGAACCAAAGAACTTTTCTGAACTTACACACACATTATGCCGAAAATTAGAAGGGGGTTAAGTTAACTCAATAGTGATAAGTTAGAGTTTGATCCTGTTTTCATGTTTAAAGATAATTAAAAGCAACCTTTGTTTAAGTAACCATTTGTTTTGGTGATTTTCTATTGCTGCTGGATTTTGGGGTCCTCTGGGCCTGTAACCCACGAGAAGGGTTCTGGAAGCTTTGTGAAAATCACCCGCTTCATGTCCCCATTCCAAAGAAAAGGGGAGTTTTTCATTGCCTCTCCTCTGAAAAGCACATGGACAAGGATCTCGTGAGTTTATTACAGTCTGTTACCCACCTAGTTTGTGAACTTCTTTGCATCCATTTAAAGCCTATGTGTCAACATGGGATTTTCCAAGACTGAACTTTGGAAGACTGCCTGAGCTGTTGTGACTTGGGATATTCCACACACACCTACATAAGTTTGGGGGGGGGGGGGGGTTTAAGTAGATTAATTAGATAAGGTGCTATATTATAGTTAATTAATAATTTAAAATATTATTTTAAATATAACACTATCTGGCCTAATTTCTATGGCTGCTGTCTGGTACAAAACAGCAGGACACTGGGATTAGTTCCTGCTGAGAAGGCAAAGGCTGGAAGAGGTAGGTTCTGCAGGTTAGGAGATCACTACAGCAAGCTGCCAGCTGAAGAGGTGAATGCAGGCTTGATATTGATTCAAGAAAAATTCGGATAGGTACATGGATGGGAGGGGTATGGAGGAATATGGTCTGGGTGCTGATCATTGGGACAAGGCAAATATTAGTACAGAACAGACCAGATGGGCCAAAGGGCCTGTTTCTGTGCTGTAATGTTCTACGGCAGTGTCTTAAAAAAGTAGCCTCTATCCTCAAAGACCCCCACCACCCAGGCTATGCCCTCTTCACTCTGCTACCATCAGGGAGCCTAAAGACGAGCACTCAGTGGCACAAGAACGGCTACTTCCCCGCTGCCATCAGATTCCTGAATGATCAATGAACCAAAAACACTGCCTTACTTTTCATGCACTGTTATGTTATTATTATTTTATTTTTTACAGTAATGTTGTAAGATGGTTATAATACGAATGTTTGCTCTATGAGGCTGCCGCAAAACCCCAAATCTGATTCTGTTTCAGGTTTAAAGGAGGTGTTCCTCCAACGTGCAGGTGGCCTTGGTTTGGAAGCACGCGAGTCCATGGGCAGACATGTCGGCCTGGCACGTTTTAGTTCATATCTATCTGGATTGTCCCTATTCCGGAAGTCGGTCATGGGATGGAATAGAGGGGGATTCACTTTGGATCTAAGCCTTGTGTCTCTGCAATGGGATTAAATGAATCACCCAGATACGGAGCCGACACGACTTGGTTGGCCTGAATGGCCTTCTTTCATTGCCATCATTCTACATGATAATGGTACACTTGCAAACAAGCCTTATGTTCCCATGTGAGATCAAACAATTGGAGGGAGCTTTCCTCTGCATTTAATCAGGGGGTTAATTCTTCAATAAGAGAGTGGTGGGGACATGGAATGAGATGCAAGACAAAGTGGTGTAGGCAGGTACGTCAACTTCTTTTAAGAAATACTTGGATAAGTACAATGTTGTCACAGTGCCAACGACTGTGGTTTGAATCTGCCCTGCGTGTAAGGAGTTTGTACATGGATTCCCTCTGGGGGCTCTGGTTTTCTCCCACCGTTCAAAATGTACCAGGGTCGTAGGTCAATTGGATGTAATTGGGCGGCACGGGTCGAAAGGGTCTGTTATCGTGCTGGATTTCTAAATTAAAAATTAAATGATAAAAGATAACTCCATGATTAGAAGCAGGTTGTAGATCTAATACGGACAAGTGGGTCGAAAGTGTTGTTCAGCACACACAACCTGGCCTGTGTTTCTGTGCTATAAAACTCCATGCTGTCTGTGCCATGAGATTCGTTGAGAAAACAGGCTACAAGGATCTTTACTCTGTATTCTTCCTGTTGTTTCTTTATTTGTGATCATGGCTAATGGATAATGGTCCAGGATCAGCAAGTATCTCACCTGTCCCACACACCTGTTCTGGGGGAAATTAGTTGCTGCAATCGCTGTCTGCCTCTGACCTCCGCCGAAGCTGTCCAGGAAGTGCTTCCTGTGGCCAACGGCTGACTAACTTCCTCATGATGAACATTCCTTGTTTAATATAGCACTAAAAATGCAGGCGTTGGATGAATCAGCTGTTGTTTTGACTTCTAATATTTGAATGGCAACTTTTGGGAGTTCTGTTAACTGTTTGATTTCAAAATGCCTCATCCCAAAACTCTTCAGAGAAATTTAAATTTGAAATGTAAACATATAGCACAGTAACAGGCCTTTTCGGCCCTCGAGCCTGTGCCGCCCAATTACACCCAATGAACCTACAGCCCCGGTATATTTTGGAGGGTGGGTGGAGCACCCGGAGGAATCCACGCAGATACAGAGAGAACTTACAGACAGCACTGGAGCTGAACCCTGGGTGCTAGCGCTGTAACAGCATTGAGTTAACTGCTGTGCTAACTGTGCCGCCACTAAATAGCTCATGTCATATCAGAAAAGCTGGAATGTCTTCACAATTTGAATCTCTTCAAGCTGGAAGTGCAAGGCCCCTTCAATCCCCAGTTATATGCACCCCCAGCGTTAAGAAACAACAGTCGGGAAACAAGCCCAAGCTGAAATGTTCTGATTTACAACAGATAGTCTCACTCCTAATGTGTTCAAATTTATAAATTTAGACATACAGCGCGGTAACAGGCCATTTCGGCCCATGAACCCCTGCCGCCCAATTCCACCCAATTAATCTACAACCTTTTTGAATGGTGGGAGGAAACCAGGTGCCCCTGGGGAAAATCCACACAGACACGAGGAGAACATACAAACTCCTTACGGACAGCATGGGATTCGCGCCCCGGACCCGATGACTGGCGCTGTAAAGGCGTTGCGCCAACCGATACGCCAATCGCACTGCCCAAAAGTGATTTCAATTTGCGTGGCATGCACCAGCAAGAAGAAGTAGGGCCCGCCAGCGACATTACTTCATGAGGAGTTTGAGGAGATTCGGTAGGTCACCAAAGACTCTCGCAAATTTCTGCAAGGGTAGCGTGGAGAGCCTTCTGACTGGCTCCATCACGGTCTGATGTAGAGGCACCAATACACAGGACAGGAAAAGAGAGTTGTGAACTCGGCCAGCACCATCACGACCATCAGTCTTCATTCTATTAAGGACATCTACAAGAGGCAGTGTCTTAAGGACCCCCATAACCTCTTCACTTTGCTACCAGCATGAAGGAGGTATGGGAGCCTGTAAACACCCAATGATACCAAAACAGTTTCTTCCCCTCCACCATCAGGTTTCTGAATGGACAACAGTATTTTTCTCTTATTTTGCACTAATTTATTCTTCCTTAAAAATGTAATTTTGAGCAATAGATTAATACTGCCGCAAAGCAACGAATTTCGTGATCTGCTCACGACAATAAATTCTGCTTCAAGCTGCTCAGCACCTCACTGCAGTACTGCGGCATAGCTGTGCCTTAGCATACAATGTACCCCTGGGGGAGAAGGGGAGATGGCAACGAGACAATGCCAGGAGAACACTCCCAAAGTCAAAACTAATGCCACTGCTGGCAACAACAAAAGAATCACGCAGCCATTGCATACCAAGAGAAACAAAATACAGCAGCTCAATTCAATACTTCAATGTGCCATGCTGATGTTATTAATAACTCATCAAAATGGACAACAAAATACAGTCAACACAGGCCCGCGATGATTATGTTACCTCAAACTCATTTTATGATATTAATCTGCTTTGAAGTATTGATCAAACAAACAAAGTGGGGGGGGGGGGGGGGGGGCGGGGTTTGGAGAGAGATAAATCCCTGTGAGAAATAACTCTAACCTTTGGACATAACTGGGTTTCGAATAGTTTAATTGAGAGACCACGTTATAGGTTTCGGAGCCATCTGTTCTGGTCACCTTACTTGTGAGAGGATCTACTCAGTTTGGAGGGGGAGCAGAGGATTTCAAGGTTTGAGTTCCAGGGAAAGGTTGTGCAGACTAGGGTTTTTTTCTCTAGAGCGTAGAAGATTGAGGGGGGACATGATAGAGGTGTTTAAGATTTTAAAAGGGACAGACAGAGTAAATGTGGATAGGCTTTTTCAATTAAGAGCGAGGGAGATTCAAACTAGAGGACATGGTTTAAGATTGAAGGGGGAAAATTATAAGGGAAACATGAGGGGAAATTTCTTTACGCAGAGGGTGGTGGGGATGTGGAATGAGCTTCCGACAGACGTGGTCGAGGCGGGATCATTGGTTACATTTAAGGAAAGACTGGATCGTTACATGGATAGGAGAGAACTGGAGGGGTATGGACTGGGTGCTGGTCAGTGGGACTAGGAGGGTGGGGATTTGCTACGGCATGGACTAGTAGGACCGAACTGGCCTGTTCTGTGCTGTAAGTGGTTCTATGGTTATATGGTTATATGGAGGTTCACCAGGTTGACCCTGGAAACGAAGGGGTGAGCTTATGATGAGAGATTTGGGGGAATATAAAAATTCAGAAGGATGAGAAGATATAGGAGGAAAAGTAGACCCATCGGCCCATCTCTGTCATACTACTCACGAGCTGATCCAACTTTCCACTCAGCCCCACTCCTCGGTTTTCTCTCCATAACCCTTGTTCCCCCGACTAATCAAATACCTGTCAATCTCTGCCTTAAATACACCCAATGACCTCGCTTCCACAGCTGCCTGTGGCAACAAGTTCCACAGATTCACAACCCTCTGACTATAGAATTTTTTCTGTGTCTCTGTTTTAAATTGTCAACTTTATATCCTGAAGTTATGCCCTCGAATCCCCCACCATGGGAAACATCCTGGCCACATCTACTCTATTCAGGCCTTTCAGCTTTCAAAATGCTTCTATAAGATCCCCCTCACCTTTCTGTTCTCCAACCAGTACAGTCCAAGAGCCAACAAACGTTCCTCATAATGTTAACCCTTTCATTCCTGGTATCATTCTAGTAAATCTTTTCTGAATACTCTCCGACAGCTGGCCTTCTCTCAAATAAGACAGCCAAAACTGTAAACAGTACTCCAAGTGCGGTCTCACCAGTGCCCGAGAGAGTCTCAACATTACATCCCTGATTTTATATGTTATTTCTCTAGAAATGCATTCGCCTTCTTCACCACCGACTCAACCTAAAGGTTAACCTATAGGGTGTCCTGCTCGAAGACCCCACCCCCCCAAGTCCCTTTGCACCTTTGAAAGGAGCTCTTACAGAGACATGTTCAAGGGATAGATGGGATAGAAGCAGGGATGTTGTTCCCACTAGCAGGTGAAACCAGGACATAGCCTCGCGATTCAGGGGAGCAGATTAAAGATAAAGATGAGGAGGACTGTTTCGCCCAAAGAGCAGTGAATCTAGAGAGTTCTCTGCCCAAGGAAGCATTAAATGTTGCCTCATATATTGCATTTAAGAAACAGATTTTTAGAATAGCAGAATTAAATGCTATTGGGTACAAATGGTTAAGTATTTGACAAAGACTGCCTCATTGAATGTATTCAAAATTCAGAGATTTTATTTGGGGAACTATTAAATGAAATGAAATACAAGGATATAAATGCAGGGATATGGGGCTGAGTCCACTGCCTGATTAGCCATGATCTTATTGAATGGCAGAGCAGGCTTGACAGGCCAGATGGCCGATTCCTGCTCCTATTTCTTATGTTCTTTTGAGAGACATGGTTTCTTTCCAGAATGTTTGGAAGGGAACAATAAGCCTCCAGTCCTTTCCCCCCCCCCCCCCCACAATATTTGAATAATTAGATATTTGTAGTCGGATAGCTGGTATCGCTGAAAGCTCAGACTCTCTCATTTTCAGATTTAATTTGTAGAACCAAATAACAACTACAGCACAGAAACAGGCCATTACGGCCCTTCTAGCCCATGCTGAAACTCTTACACTCTCCTAGTCCCATTGACCTGCACTCTGCCCATAACCCTTCATACCCTTTCCATCTATACACCTATCCAATTTTTTTTATAAAAGATAATATTGTTCCTGTCTGCACTACTTCCACTGGAAGCTCATTCCACATGGACCCCGCTCTCTAAGTAAAAAAATTCCCTCATGTGTTACACCTAAACTTTTTCCCCCTAACTCTCAGCTCATGTCCTCTTGTTTGAATCTCCCCTATCCTCCATTGACAAAGTCTATCCGCATCTACTCTATCAATTCCCCTCAACATTTTAAAGACCCTTATCAAATTCCCCCCTCAGCCTTCTACGCTCCAAGGAATAAAGACCTTCCTTGTTTCACCTTTCTCTATAACTTCGGAGCTGAAACCCAGGTTTCATTCTGGTCCTCTCTCTATTTTGTTCACGTCCTTCCAATAATTTGGTGACCAGAACTGAACACAATATTCCAAATTTATTGAATTAACTAAGATCCAGAATTAAAAGATTAATATTGGTAAAGTTGCGGCGAAATCACATAGACCTTTCTGATCTCCTTCAGGTAAGGAAATCAGGCTTTGTGGCCCTTAACATGCCCACAAGAAGGTGATTAACTCCAAGGCAACAGCCCAACTCTCTGTTCACCTGCAAGCTAACTGGAGACTAGCAACGAATGCTGACCATAGCGGCACATCCCATGGAACAACAATGAGCATTAAATGAAAGCATTAAATTAAATGGCTATGGTCCCTACCTGTTTGGTCATGGAGTCGATCAGCCTTACGAATAAATCCTGCTCTGTCCGTATCCCTGTTGGAAGGCAGGGAAGGAAGGAAAAAGAATAGATTAACATTTTTTTCACCTCATCAGAACACCCCCTCCCCATAGGATTTCTGTTAAAAATATTTATATTTTGGAACATGGAACCAAACAGGAACAGATCCTTCTCACTCACCAACCTTGATGCCAACTTAAACCAATCCTGTACAAGGTCCCTCTCCCTCTAATTCCCTGCCTGTCACGTCCCTATCTAAACGCCTCGTAAATAAATATATTTTTTTAAATCTATATCGAGAAACACTTGAGAGAACAGGGATTGGAAGTGGTGAATTGGTCAAAAATCAGTAAATGCCACCTCGTGTGCGGAAGCCAAGTGAAAACTGCCTTCAAAAGCACTAATACCCTATCCAATCCTTGGTTATAAAAGAGGGGCAGTGGCTCTTCAGATTTTGTAGATTTCACATTAGAACCAATGAACACTACAGCACAGAAGCAGGCCCCTTCAGCCCTTCTAGTCTGCCTAGTCCTCTCCTTAGCCCCCCCCCCCTCTCCAAGCACCTCTCCCATTCATGCACCTGTCCAAATTCTTCTTAAACGTTAACGTTGAGCCCACATTACCTGCGCTCCCTTTACCTTTGGTTTAATTCTGTCCCTGTCCTTTTACCCCACGATATGTTTCCCGCTCTGATATTTATCTCCAGACTTTCTCCCGCTTTATTTCTATTCTCTCCTGTTCCCCTGTGCAACCTCCTGACGCCAAAGCAATTTTTGTTAAAAATCCTGCTCTACCCACGCAGAAATATGATCAAATCCTCGGTCTGTGCCGCTCAGTTGCGACTCAAAGCGCAGCCTCAGCCACCCTGCCTCTCTGTCCCTGTTTCACGGATCAGATTGAAGCTGGATTTGCGAAGGAGCGGGCGGAGGAGGGAGGGGGTGGGGGGGATTGTATTTTGCCTCGCAGAGAGATCCAACTGCCTTGTTCGTAAAGCCAGATCAGTGGTGGGGCTGAGTGCAATCTGGGATGGTTTGTAGAAGGTGATGGAGAACTCTGCGGGAGCCGGGGCGCCTCGCCAATGGTTTAAACCCCCCCCCCCCCCCCCCCCACTCCCCCAGATGTTGGAAATCAATGGAGAGAACACTGGAAACACTCAGCAGGGCAGACAGCATCTGCCCCCGGGGTGGGGTGGGGGGGGGATATCGAGAGTGAGCATTTCAGCTCAATGATCCTTCCCGTTGAGGGTCTCGGATCCCACCTGATCGCCTCTCCCTTCACACAAGCCGCCTTGACCTGCTTATTTTGTTTCGTTTTCAGTCGTTGGCTGCTTTCCTGCTTCTCCCACACACCAACACACGAGGAAACGACGGCACGAATGTCTTTGCTAAATTCCAATCAGGGCAAACGCTGCGTGTTAAAAAGAAACCTCCGCTTTGCAAATGTAGTTTTCCCAGCAGTAAAGTTTAGTTCCAAATACACGTGGCAAAGATTCGATTAAAGCAATATCTTATTTTTTATTTAATAGTTTGCATTATTTCATTAGGTCCGAATTATTTGTTTTAATCTTCGATGCATTTCTCGAATTATTTTTTTTTTGGAAAGCTTCATAAAACATTTAAAAATGGGTATAAAATCAAACTGAAATTGTCCAGATAACTTTTACGCTTGCATTTAAATTATTTCTTCTCTCGCCGTCGGCGTAAAAAGGGAAGGGAGACGGGAACATTTCTGAATCGAGGGACACCTCCGATCGATCTAAACCCATCGGAGACTTGTCTGTCGCTACCTTAAAACAGAGGGACTCGCTCAAACTGGGTGTTGATTGTTTTGTAAAAATATTTATTGTGTCTATTTTCATTCTTGGTTAATATATATATATATATATATATATATATACACACACACATACATATATATTAGCGTGCGTTAAACGGTGTATATATGTATAAATACACGCACACATCTATAAACGCATACATTAACATGCGTTAAACTGCATATATATTAGCTTGCTTTATACGGTGTATATATAAACGCACACACATATATATATAAACACATTAACATGCGTTAAACTGTGCATATGTGTGTATATATACATACAAGTATATATATATTAGCTTGCGTTAAACGGTGTATATATACACGCACATATAAACACATTAACATGCGTTAAACTGTGCATATGTGTGTATATATACATACAAGTATATATATTAGCTTGCGTTAAACGGTGTATATATACACGCACATATAAACACATTAACATGCGTTAAACTGTGCATATGTGTGTATATATAATACACGCATATATATATTAGCGTGCGTTATACGATGTATATATGTATAAATACACACACCTCTATAAACGCATACATTTACATGCGTTAAATTGTGCATGTGTGTATATATACATACATTAGCTTGCGTTAAACGGTGTATATATGTAGAAATACACACATGTATATAAACGCATACATTAGCGTGCGTTAAACTGTGTATATATACACGCACATATAAATATATAGAAACACATTAACATGCGTTCAACTGTGCATATGTGTGTATATATAATACACGCATATATATTAGCGTGCGTTAAACGGTGTATATATGTATAAATACACACACACATCTATAAACGCATACATTAACAGGCGTTAAACTGCATATGTGCAGTTATACATACATGTATATATATTAGCTTGCGTTAAACGGTGTATATATGTATAAATACACACACATATAAACGCATGCGTTAAACTGTGTCTCTATACACGCAGGTATATATTAACACATATTAGCATGCGTTAAACTGTGCCTATCTGTGTGTATATACATTCAGGCATATATCGAAATATATATTATCGTGCGTTTGTCCACATACGTCCAGTTTAACGCACGCTCATGTTGTCAAGAAAACAAAATCATTCACATGACAGAGGTCGTTGGAACTGCTTCAGGAAGTTAGCTTGCAGGGGTTGGTTTGAAGTCATCTGGCCGGGGCAGAGAAGTAAAAAGACGGGAGAATTTCTCAGTCCCCAAGCCAAAACCAGAGGTTGTCAAGACGTGCGCTCGGGGTGGGGGGGGTGCTTACCGTTGCTGTAGAGAAGCTGTAATCTGTAATGAACACCGTTGTTTGTCTTCTCTCCGTTCTGCTCCTGCAGAGGAGGGATTGCCTTTAACTGAGACCAAGTGCAAGAACGGCGCGTTGCGCGAATGGGTCTCGAAATGTGTATTGTTTCAAAACACAAAAGCAACATTAAAACGAGCGCCCGGCAATTCGCTCAGGGCATCCGGAGGGCGTCGGGGACGGTGGGAACTTGAGCAGAATTCGACTCTCGGCCCCTGCAGGGTGTCGAACCGGGGGTGGGAGAAACGGACTGAAGAGAGGGGTTGAGGGGTGAGAGAGAGGGAGGGAGAGCACATGGGGGGGGGGGGGGGGTCCGAGCGAGGAAACGGCGAGATTACGTCGAGGCGAATGTGGCAGAGGGAAGTCGTGAAACTTACTTTTTCCTTCTCCACGAAGTCCACGAAAGCGGTCCTCTCGATCTCCACCGGTTGACCCTGCCGGTCGTACAGAGCCAGGACGAAGTGGAAGAAGTTGGACTTGCGGAGATTGGAGGGCGGCTGCTTCTCGAAGTGTGACCGGGCCAAGCCAACTCCGCTGCGGGCAAGACACCCGCCGGTTACCCAAGCAATGCACGGCGCCCCTCGCCACGGCCGTCACCAACAATAACAAGGGGCAGGGCACCTCGACCTTCTCGGCGGGGGGAGAGGTGGGACAGTTCTTTCTTCTAAGTTTGGGGAAACGTTCACTCGGATTGAGATCGTGTCCTTTCCCGCACTGCCTGGATGCGACTGGACCGCAGGGGGAAATATTACTTGTTTGTGTGTACAGTCGATGTCTATTTAAAATTAATCCAGGCGAATTGAAATGGGTTTTTGCAAGTTGGGAGAAACATTTGCTGCCAGATTCGGAGGGCACCCTTGTGCAGATTTGAAGATGGGAAACGAAGAGAGGAACGGCTTTGGAGAAAGAGTTTCAAACTTTGCATTGCGCGACGAAATGTGGAGAAAAAGGGAGAAAGTTAACAGCCGGAATACATCAGAATGTGCGTCTCCCCTTTCGCGCTCGGTTTGGAGCGACAGACGGTAGGAGAGGGAGAGGGGGGGGGGGGGGGGGGGGGAGAGAGAAGTTTTAAAAGTGGGGCGAGTTATGCCCCAAAGTTACCATTCCCGATTATGAATCTGGCAAAGAGAATGAAACGAAGGAGAATTTATTTTAAATGGGAGATAAATAAAATCTAAGAAGACAGAATTTTTTTGGAGAAAAGACAAAAATGAAACGAGACAGGTTTCTTTTTAATATCTAAAAGAGACAGGGAGGAAGAATTTTGGTCCTGACATCTTGGCCAGGAGGGGATTTAATTTCCAGCTCGCTGTCACACTGCGGAGAAGCATTGCGAGTCGCTGACCGTCCGGAGAGTGCGGGCTCAATCGCAACTGAGACGCCGGGGCAATGCAAGCCAAATTTTAAAAAAAATCAGGCGATATTCCCAGTTACAACAACCCCCCACCCCTTTCCTCCCCTTCAACCTTCCACCCCAGCCCCACCGGCGAAAGAAAGGGTCGTGGCTCACCTCTGAGCTGCTGTGTTGGCGTCCAGTATCCCGCCGGACTGAATCCATGAGCGAACGGGATTCATCCCAGCCACCAAAGGTTCCTCTTTCATGTTCAGCGTACCTCTCGGCATGGTCTCTTGAAGGGTAAACATTAAGCCAGCCTTCGTGTCTGCCTGCGGTCCTGGATGCAGCGAGCAGGAGAGCCGCAGTAGTTATTTGGCGTGAGCGTGTGCTGCTTGTGTGTGTGTGTGTGTGTGTGTGTGTGTGGATCTTGTTTGTGTTCTGGACCAAGGAGAAACCAGGCTTTCCCTCCCTACAGAGAGTCCCGGAGCGAGCGACTTGATGGACGAGAGGAGAGAGTTGAGATTTGTCCCCTCCCCAGCTTCTCAGTGAGAGGTGAACATTTTTTTTTGGAAGAGCTCTCTCTGATTCAGCTCAATGAAGTTGCATCCGATTCAGCCGTGAGAGATGCAGCAAGCAACGCCGGTCCTGAAATCCGGCAAACCACGCTGCGAAGAGCGAGTCATCCATACAGCGATCCAAAGACTGAGGAGAGCTTGTTTTCTCCTTGCATGCCTCCCCCTCTTCGCCACCCCACCTCCTCCCCGACCCCGAGGGAGAACGGCGTGGTTTGCAGATTGTCTCCTATCCTCTTTCTCTCTCTCTCCGACCCCCCTCCCTCCCTCCCTCCCCGAGTCTTTGTGACCGTGCTATCCCAGAGGAATGCACCTTCTCCTGGGCTTCTAAGTTGCCAACTCTCCCTCCCACCCTCCCTGGAGCAGGGGGGGGGGTGGCGGAGCTGGATGGAAAGGGGGCTGGAGGGAGGGAAGGTGGGAGGGGGGATGGCGGAGCTGGATGGAAAGGGGGCTGGAGGGAGGGAAGGTGGGAGGGGGGATGGCGGAGCTGGATGGAAAGGGGGCTGGAGGGAGGGAAGGTGGGAGGGGGATGGCGGAGCTGGATGGAAAGGGGGCTGGAGGGAGGGATGGGGGGTGGCGGAGCTGGATGGAAAGGGGGCTGGAGGGAGGGAAGGTGGGAGGGGGGGTGGCGGAGCTGGATGGAAAGGGGGCTGGAGGGAAGGATGAGGGGGGGGGGGGAGGGAGAGGGAGAGAAGAAACGCCGAGGAATCAGGGAGGTGGGGTTTCCATTCCACATAAGGGCATCCTCATTTCCATCTCTCTCCGAGCTTCCTCCCGGATTGGCTGGAGGTGGAGTCTCGGCAATGACATCAGGCCCCCCCCCCCCCCCCCCCCACTCACGTCACCCTGTGAGTTTCAGAGGAGAAATGACATTTCAGGTGGAGTTTAACCCTTTCAGGGAAAGAAAACACTGGCAAGTCTGCAGCAGGTCATTGCCCTGTCATCCTCCGTCGACTTTGCTTGCCGGGCATCTGCAGCGTTCTTGGGACCAAGCATCCATCCCACCCACCCCCCACCCCCGCTGGCCCCGACCCCCATCCCCCCCCCCCCCCCCCCACCCCCGCATTGACAGGACTTCAGGTCCTCATCCAGTCGTCAACAAATTCCTGGCTGGCAATACCTGTCCTGGTGCCATCCCGAATAAAGTGATGGAGCCAGCGAGGAGCTTGGGTCTGTCACGGGAGGTTCTTGAACCACTTCTACAGGGAGAGCATTCTGGCTGGTAAGGATGACCAGAAAAATAGCAGCTCAGCCCTCACTCCATCGAGTGTCTGAAGAAAGCAGCTTCTCTCCTCAAGGACCCCACCACCACCACCCAGTCCACGCCCTCTTCACTCTGCTACCCTCAGGGAAAAGGTCCAGGACCCTGAAGACGAGCAGAAGGACAGCTTCTTCCCCGCTGCCATCAGATTCCTGAATGAACCATGAAGCAAAGATTCATGACTTTTTCTTATTTTTTGTTTAAGACCGTTGAATATAAAAGTTTGCCGGAAAACAACACAGTTCGTGCCAATAAAATCCTGATTCTCAATTCTGATGCTGAAAGCTCCACTTTCTCAGAAGACTAAGGGAGTTCGGCCCATCAAGTGCTTCTACAGATGCACCATCGCAAGGAGTAGGGATGAGGTCCTTCAGGTAAACCATTGTTATGTCTAATTGTCTGGTCGGGCACACCCATTGGCCGGTTGTACCTGTGGGCCCCCTCCCCTCAGGCTCCTGGATAAAGGTGACTGTTCCACAGCCCCCTGCAGTTCAGAGCAGGATAATCAAGCAGTTGGGATGTGCTTGTGTTTGTAAGAGAATAAAAGCCTAGTGGTTTCTCTTCATACCCCATGATCAGGGATGCTACAAAGTATCAGGAAGCTACTGACATTCTCAAAGAACAGTACCTGCATAAAATCTTTTTTGTCCACACCAGACACCTCCTAGTGACATGAAAACAAGGACCTAGTGAGTCCAACGCTAATATCTTTGGCTCCTGCGAGTACTTGGCAGGAGCTGTGAATGCAAGGCCGTGTCCGCCTCCGAGTACACAGAGGGGATCAGGTCAAATTACGTCTGACAGAGACTCCTGGAGCAAGGGGAGCTCAGTCTGCAGAGAGCAGTTGAGCTGGCAGGTGCGCTGGAGGTGGCTCTCCAGAAATGATGGCCTACTTGTCCGATGACGCAGCCGCTTCGTGATTACCCCGGGCACCGCTATCTTTGGACGCGCCGCCACCCCCGCTCTCCACTAATGACTCAATCACAGCAGCAATGCTCAGCAACCATCTCCCACCAAATTCGTCCAGCTCAGGTGGCAACTTGACCACAGCCGCGGTGCTAAGGGAGCACCCAAAGTGGCTTGGGTCACTGTCAGAGGAAACGCTGCCCACCGAAGGATTCGACTTGCTCCTGCTGCGTGAAGAAGTGTGTAAATGCCAAAGTGTGTAAATCCAAACCTTTTCATAGCAATGTCGCATGCGGATTGTGGAGACTGCCGTCCCAGACCCTGTCATCACGCGGAGCCAGCAGTGCCATGGGGGGTTGCCATCTTAGGCGAAACCTTCAGGACCATAAGGGCCGCCATTTTGGATACCCCCATCTCACACAACAGTAATGTGCAGCGAGCATGCTCAACCAGGACAGCCCACATCAATTTGCTAGTTCAATGACGGATATTCAGGAAAATGGCCATGTGACGAGTTGCTTATTCGATAGTTGCTTACCCGATTATGGAGAGCTTCATCCATCCAGACACAGTGCAGCATTTTTTTCTCACACTACTGCCGGTGAACCAGAAGGTCTCTTTGGAATCAAGTGGACATCTGGGGCTTCTACATAGTGACCGTAATGGTGCGGGGTACTGAATATAAAGACTTTAGACAAATGGTGATGTCTCAGCTCTGCGTTGCTGTACTGTTGGGATGAGATTTATAGTGTCAACTTAAAAGCATGACAATAGAGTTGGATGGTCCCCATCCACCCCTCACTGAATGTAATCAACAGTATTCGAACTGGAAACCCCACTCACCACACACGACCTGTGGGCTCTCCAGACTCAAAATTGCACATGTCCTCCCCGTCGCTATTCACCAACCTCACTCCCGACTGTACCAAAAGTAGGTGATACAGTGCAAGGGGCAGAGTCTTCATCCGGGCAGAGGTACAGTGCTTACTCAGGGAGGGGGGGTCATTGAAACAAGCACCAGCTCTTGGAGAGCACTGGTAATGATAGGAACAGAATGGGGATAGTCAGACCATCAACAGATACATGCAATTGGATGCATATCCCCTTCCATGCATCACTGATAAGTTCAACAAAATTGTCCAGTATCGGGTCTTTTTGACCATTGAACTGAAATATCATCCACCCAAAGGACCACCGGTATGCGGCGTTCGAGGTGGATGGCTACTCCATCACTTCTTCCCTTTTGTGTCACGAACAGCCAATCAGTCTTCCAGCGGAAAATGGACTGGATGGTGGATCAGTAAGAGTTTCGGGCTACCTTCCCGTACCTCGATTATGTCACCATCTGTGGCCGCGACCTGCAAGACCATGACACCAATCTCTCGAAACAGCCGAGTTCCTTAACCCCACATATAACCAGGCCAAGAGAGTGTTTTGCACAACCCGTCTGGCCATCCTTGGCTGTGTCATGGAGAATGGAGACATCAGCCCAGACCCTGACTGCATGCGACCACTCCCACACAGCCTCAAGGCCCTGAAGAGGTGCCTTAGGTTCTTTCTTATTATGCTCAGTAGGTCCCCAATTATGCGGATGAGGCCCGTCCCCTCATCAAATCCACATCCCTCCCCCTGGCAGTGGAGGCCCGTGCTGCTTTCAATCGCATTAAGGCATCTATCGCTAAGGCCACAGTGCATGCTGTGGACGAATCCACCCCATTTCAGGTGAAAAGTGATGCTTCAGACTTCACCCTAGCAGCAACCCTTAACCAGAGAGGTAGGCCAGTAGCCTTCTTTTCACATACCCTACAGGGCCCTGAGGTTCTGCACTTCTCAGTAAAGAAAGGGGCCTAGGCCATTGTTGAGGCAGTGCGGCACTGGCAACATTACCTGGCCAGTCAGAGACATCCTGGTGTCTGATCAACGCAGAGTTGCGTTCATGCTTAATGATCCGCAGTGGGGGTAAAATCAAACATGTCAAAATACTGAGGTGGAGGATTGAATTGTCCACCTACAATTACAGGTACACGATCCTTTATCTGGAACCCTTGGGGGACAGTGTGTTCTGAATTTCGGATTTTTCCAGATATCAGAAAGCCCACCCGAATTTGATGCCGCATCCACCCCCGCCCCCTTCCAGTCGCCCGGCCATCTCCCCCAACCGCCGATCCCCTGCCCCAAGCACCAGCTGCCTGGCCGCCTCCCCTAACGCCACCCGGCCGCCTCCTCCGAGCACCGGTCCCTCAGCCGCCTCCCCCGAGTGCCGGTCTTCCGGCTGCCTCCCCCGAGCACCGGTCCCTTGGCTGCCTCCCCTAAGCGCCGGCCGCCTCCAACAAGCACCAGCCGCTCGGCCGCCTCTCTCCTCACTTACCGGATTTTGGAGCTCTCTGGATTTTAGATGTCCAGATAAAGGATCATGTACCTGAACGACATTCTGTACTGGCCGGGGAACGTAATGAGGTGCCAGATGCTCTTTCCTATGGGACCTGTACCAGCGCACAGATTGACCGACTGTAAAACCTTCACGATGATCTCTGCCATCCCAGAGTTATCAGGCTTCTTCACTTTGTTGAAGCACGCGACCTGACATACTTGATTGACAAGATCAGATCCATGACAAAGGATTGCACTGAGTGCAAGCTGTACTTCTACTGGTCAGACAGGACACAATTAATTAAAGCCACCTGCCCCTTTGAATGACTCAGTGTCGATTTTAACGGATCCCTCCCCTCCACTGACCACAGCGTGTATTTTCTGAACATCACCGATGAATACTCCTGTTTTCCTTTTGCCATCCCTGTTTGGACACAACTGCTGCCACAGTCATCAAGGCCCTGCACACCTCTTCACTCTGTTTGGCTTCTCCAGTTACATCCACAGTGACCGGGGGCCTTTTTGAGTGATGAGCTCTGCCTGTACTTGTTGGCCAGAGGCATCACCTGAAACAGGACCATGAGTTACAACACCTGGGGTAACGGGAAAGTGGAGGGAGAGAATGCTACGGTTTGGAAGGCAATCCTCCTAGCATTGTGGTCTAAGGGCCTCAGTCTCCCACTGGCAAGAGGTCCTCTCAAAGGTACTCCATCAGTTCCCTGCTATGTACAGTCACAAATGCCACACTGCAAGAATGTGGAATGACCACAGGGGTGCCCTGCACTGCCTACCTGTCTCATTTCCCTCTCCAGTCACCCATCTACCCTCCTCCTGCCTCCCAGGTGTGATAGTGTCCCTGTAACTCCTGTCTATTAACCCCACCTCCTGAATGATCTGGAGTTCATCCAACTCCAGCTCCAATTCCTTAACTCGGCTTGTCAAGAGCTGCAGCTGGATGCACTTCTCGCAGATGAAGTATCAAGGATAATGCTGGCTTCCCTGACAACCCACATTCTGAAAGAGGAGCATTGGCTGCCATTTCCACTGTTTATCACTAGAGAAACAAAATATATGATATATAAAACCTGCCCTTACTTGTACCTGCTGAATCCTTTTTATTCCTTGAAAAGGGTGGCCCTTTCTGACTTCAACTCCTATTCTTCTTTCTTTCTTTGGCTTGGCTTCGCGGACGAAGATTGATGGAGGAGTAATGTCCACGTCAGCTGCAGGCTCGTTTGTGACTGACAAGTCCGATGCGGGACAGGCAGACACGGTTGCATGGGAAAATTGGTTGGTTGGGGTTGGGTGTTGGGTTTTTCCTCCTTTGTCTTTTGTCAGTGAGGTGGGCTCTGCGATCTTCTTCAAAGGAGGTTGCTGCCCGCCGAACTGTGAGGCGCCAAGATGCACGGTTTGAGGCGATATCAGCCCACTGGCAGTGGTCAATGTGGCAGGCACCAAGAGATTTCTTTAGGCAGTCCTTGTACCTCTTCTTTGGTGCACTTCTGTCACGGTGGCCAGTGGAGAGCTCGCCATATAACACGATCTTGGGAAGGTGATGGTCCTCCATTCTGGAGACGTGACCTACCCAGCGCAGTTGGATCTTCAGCAGCGTGGATTCGATGCTGTCGGCCTCTGCCATCTCGAGTACTTCGATGTTAGGGATGAAGTCGCTCCAATGAATGATGAGGATGGAGTGGAGACAATGCTGGTGGAAGAGTTCTAGGAGCCGTAGGTGATGCCGGTAGAGGACCCATGATTCGGAGCTCAACTCCTATTATTCCTTGCCTATTACCTGTTCTCACTGATTAGAGATAGTCAACATGGCAGGTCAGTAGGACTAGGCAAAAAAAAAATGGTTTGGCACAGACTAGAAGGGTCGAAGGTCTTCTATGGTTCTATGGATCTTTCACTTTCCCAGGAAATATGTGACTGCCAACGAGGCTGACATCCCCACTCTGGAAACATGTGAGGAGCCATAAGCCTGACCCCCTGGTCAAAAGGGTCCACCTCCTCCATGCCAACCCACTACATGGCATACCTGAATGGACACAAAGAAGGCTCCCTCAGGAGCTCTGGAGGCCATGGCTTTTCCCCCCATCCCACCCCCTCATTGTGGAACATACATGATGCACCCGACCCCTGGTACCCTGCCACTGTCCTGAGAGAGGTTACAATGGACTCATTAACTAGCAGAACACTGATGCCCAAGAACATCCAGGACTCCACCGCAGCCACAAATGGTGCTTTGATGGTCCCAGCGAATGACCAGACCACCTGAAAGATTGAACTTGTAACTTTGAATTGTAACCTTGTAAGTTTCACATCGCCCCGCTGGACACTTTTTAAAAACAAAGGGTGAATGTGGTAAACCATTGTTGTGTAGAATTGTCTGATCAGGTACACCTATTTGCCAGTTGTACCTATGGCCCCCTCCCCACAGGCTCCTGTATAAAGGTGACTGTTCCTCAGACCCCTGCAGTTCAGCGCAGGACAAACGAACAGTAAGGATGTGTTTGCATTCTTAAATGAATAAAAGCCTATTGGTTTCTTTACAATAGTCTTCAAGTAATTGATGGAACATCAGTCCTGAAGAGGGAATATAGGGAGTTAGGAAGGAAGTTTAAAAAGCAGGACCTCAAGGGTGGTCATCTCAGGATTGCTACCTGTGCCACATGCCAGAGAGGGTAGGAACAGAAAGTTGTGGCAGATGAATTTGTGGCAGAAGAGTTGTTGCCAGGGGGCAAGGGTTCAGATTTGTGGATCATTGGGATCTCTTCTGGGGAAGGTCTGATCTCTACAAAAAGGACAGGCTGCACCTGAACTGGAAAGGGACCAATATCCTGCCAGGCAGATTTGTTAGAGCTGTTGGGGAGGGTTAAACTAGTTTGGCTGGGGGAGTGGGGTGGGGGGGAATCAGAATGTGTACACAAATTAGGGTAGAAGGACAAAAGCATGATGCTATGTGCTCTGAGTTGGTGAGGAAAGACAGGCAGAGGACAAAATGTGAAGGTAGCCAGTCAGAGGGTTTGAAATGTGTCTATTTCAATGCTAGGAGTATTAAGAATAAACTCTGAACTCTTAATACCCACAGGTATTAAGATGAACTCTGAGCATGGATCAGTACATGGAACTACGACGTTGTGGCCGTTACAGAAACTTGGCTGGAGGAAGGGCAGGATTGGCTGATGCAGGTACTGAGGTTTAGGTGTTTTCAAAAGAATAGGATGGGAGGAAGAATCGTGGGGTGGTGGGAGTAGCATTACTTGTCAGGGATAGTTTCACGGCTATAGAAAGTGAGGACGCTGCAGAGGGAGTGTCCACTGAGTGGGTGTGGGTGGAAATCAGAAATAGGAAGGGAGCTATGACTATCCTCAGAGTGGTCTATAGGCCCCCAAATAGCCCTCGGGACAAAGGGGAGCAGAATACGCAGGCAGATTTTGGAGGTGCAGGAAATACAGGGTTGTCATTATGGGTGATTTCAACTTCCCTAATATTAACTGGCACCTACTGACTGCAAGAGGGATAGATGGGGTTGAATTTGTCAGGTGTATTCAAGAAGAATTCCTGATACAGTATGTGGACTGGCAGATGAGAGGAGAGGCCAGACTGGATCTAATTCTAGATAATGAACCTGATCATTTGGTGGACCTCTTGGTGGTGGAGCATTTTGGTGAGAATGACCACAACAACCTTAGCTTCAACATAGCTATGGAAAAGGATATAAACAGTCAAACTGGGAAAGTAGTTAACTGGAGAAGGGCTGATTACGAAGTGATGAGGCAGGAACTAGCGAGAATAAAGTGGAAACAGATGTTTAAAGGTGAAACCAGGAGATAATGTGGAGGAAGTTTAGGGACCACTTGAGGAGGGTTCAGGATAGGGTTGTCCCACTGCGACAAGGAAAAGATGGTAGGAAAAGGGAAATGGCTGACGAAACAGTTCAGGCAACTAGAGGAAGAAGAAAGCATACATTAGATATAGGAAACAGGAAGGGCTCATGAAATGTACATGGTAGCCAGAAAGGAGCTTAAGAAAGGACTTAGGAGAGCTTGAAGGGGGGGCATAAGAAGGCCTTGGCATTTAGAATTAAGGAGAGCCCAAAGGTCTTCTATGTGTATGTGAAGAACAGAAGGATGAAGAGAATGAAGGTGGGGACGCTAAACAATAAGAGAGGCAACATTTGCCTGGAAGTGGAGGATGTTGGTGGGGGCATGGGGGGGGGGGGTCGGGGTGAGCCTAAATGAATACTTTACATCAGTATTTACAAGAAAAAAGGACGTTTATCACATTGAGCTCAAAATTGAACAGATCTGTGTGGTGGACAATGTGGAGATTAAGGAAATAGAATTGTTGGTTCTTAAAAACATCAAGATTGATAACTCTCCAGGGCTGGACGCGATATATACCAGGCTGCTGTGGGAAGTGAGAGAAGAGATACCTGGAGTAGTAGCTATGATCTTTGAATCCTCTTTGGCTGCAGGGGAGGTGCCGGAGGATTGGAGAATGGTGAATGTAGTCCACTTGTTTAAAAAAGGTAACAGGGAAAATCCTGGGAATTCTCGACTGGTGAGTCTTACATCAGTGGTGTGTAAACTAATAGAGAGGATTCTTAAGGATAGGGATAAATGAGCATTTGGAGAAGTCCAGTCTACCCAAGGATAGTCAGCGTGGCTTTGAGAAGGGAAGGTAGTGCCTCATGAGTCTAATTGAGTTTTTTGAGGAGGAAACAAAAGAACTTGATGATGGTAGGGTGGTTGATGTGGTCTACATGGATTTTAGCAAGGCATTTGACAAGGTCCCCTATGGGAGACTCATCCAGAAAGTCATGAGTTACAGGATCAGTGGAACCTTGGCTGTATGGATAAAAATGCTGGCATGTAGGAAGAAAGAAGAGAGTAGTCGTGGAAGGAATGTATTCTGCCTGGAGGTCAGTGACCAGTGGAGAGCCGTAGGGATCTGTTCTAGGACCCCAGGTCTTTGTGATTGTTATAAATGACCTGCATGAAGACGCAGAAGGATGGATCAGTAATTTTGTGGATGACACGTAGGTTGGAGGAGTTGTGGATGGAGCTGAAAGTTGTTGAAGGTTGCAAGATGATAGAGACAGGATGTAGAGTTGGGCAGAAAAGTGGCAGACAAGTATGAGATTATGCATTTTGGAAGGACAAACCAGAGGCAGAGGTTGGTTACTTAACGGTGTAGATGAACAGAGGAACTGTGGCAAACTATTGTTTGTATATTTAACTGTCTGGGCATGCCCATTGGTTGTCTATACCTGTGGCTCCTACCATAGTCTCCTGAATAAAAGGTGATAGTTCCACAGCCCCCTCCCAGTTCAGGATACTTGGAGTCTTTTGGAGTTGTTGATAGTGCATCAGGGACCTGGGGGTGGGGCGCAAATCCGTACATCCCTCAAGGTCACCGCACAGGTGGATGGGATAATTAAGAAGGTCTGTGGGATGCTGGGATTCATCAATAGGGGGATTGAGTTCAGAAGTAGAGAGGTCATGTCAGAGCATTCAGGAGAATTCAAGGTAATCAAGTAAAGTCAACATTGTGGTGTGGAAAGGAAATCATGTTGGACCAATTTTTATTTCAAATGTGCCGGGGAGAAAGGAGAACCAGTTTTCCAGAAGGCGTTTGATAAGGTGTCATGTGAACATTAATGCAGAAATTCAAAGTTCAGGATGATAATCGATCTTTTGTGGCATGTCAAAGTTTAGTGAGGAATCATTCTTGCTCCCCAGCTTTTTAATTTAGATGTATAGCATGGTAACAGGCCTTACCAGTCCATGAGCCCATGCCACCCACATACCCCAATCAACCAGACACTTTTGGAGGGTGGATGGAAGCCAGAGCACCCAGAGGAAACCCACGCAGACACCAGGAGAATGTAGAAACTTCTTACAGACAACACCAGATTCAAACCTGAGTTGCTGGCACTGTGATTAGACTCATGCCCACTGGGCAATAATCCCTTATGTCTTTCAAAATAACACCACAAGATGTTTAACCTGATAAAGGGGTATGACTTAACATCATAACAAATAATTCCAAATCCACATTTGAACGTACAGTATATCTATACGTGTGTGTGTGTGTGTGTGTGTGTGTGTGTGTGTGTGTGTGTGTGTGTGTGTGTGTGTGTGTGTGTATGTGAGTACATTGTGGTCTGGAGAAAAGTTGTTTAATTGGATTGCATATGTACAGTCAGATGATAACGAACTTGAACGTTCAACTGCTCCACATTACCTCAGTGCTGCCAAGGAATGTTCAGATTAATGATTCTTCTTGTTAATCTCTCCAGAGCAGAACTTGTTCCTTCAGTAGAACATAGAACATTACAGCACAGTACGGGCCAGATTTTGGCCCTCGATATCGTGCCGACCCATATATTCCTTTAAAAAAAGTACTAAACCCTCCCTACCCCGTAACCCTCTGTTATTCATTCAACCATGTGCCTTAAATGCCCCTAATGTTTCAGCCTCCATCACCATCCCTGACAGGGCATTCCAGGCACCCGCAACTCTCTGCATAAAAAACGTACCCCTGATCTTTCCCCTAAACTTCCCTCCCTTAATTTTGGTACATGTCCTCTGGTGTTTGCTATTTCTGCACTGGGAAACAGGCACTGGATGTCCACTATATCTATGCCTCTCATAATCTTGTAGACCTCTTGCAGTGAACTGGAATTCACTGTCTATGTATTGTTCAAGATGGCTGGCTCCTCCCTTGGCTTCAACCTCACCTGCCCCAAAATAAACCCTGGTTTTCCCGCCTTACCTCAGATTCACCTGAGGACTATTGTGTCTACTGGCCATTGACTGTAAGCTATTAAAATGTGTTTGTACCTCTTTTGAGTCTCCTCTCATCCTTCTACGCTCCAAAGAGAACAGTCCCAGCTCTGTTGCCTCAAAAGACTTACTTTTCAATCCAGGAAATATCCAGGTAAATCTCCTCTGCACCTTCTCCATAGCATCCTTTCTATAAAGAGGTGACCGGAAGTGAACACAGTACTATAAGTGTGGTTTCTCCAGAGATTTGTAGAATTGCAACAAGACCTCTTGACTCTTGAACTCAATCCTCCTATTAATGAAGCCCATTGGTTTTCTTAACTATCCTCTAATAACTGGTGTGGTGAGACCTTGAGGGATGGCCAGTGATATTCTGCCTGAACGTTTGGTGATCAATGCATTAGCCACAAGAAACAAATCCGATCCCTGACATTTCATCGAAAACTGGTGCTTGTCGATCGTTACACTGCACAATGAAGATTCTGTTTCCAGGACATGATTGGGTGTATTTATGGATTTTGGGCCACTGATCATGAAAATCACCTTAAAATTCTCCGATCACACACACTGGTTTTTAGATATGGGCTATTTATGTGATTTCCGGTCATATTTTAAGTCCACTAAATCCATGAAATGCAACGTGTCATTGACAATTCATTTTCTGCATTCGCACTTGGACATCTTCCCTGCTGACTTTGGTGCAGTCAGTGATGAACATGGTGAAAAGTTTCCACAGGACATTGCGATGATGGAAAAGCAGTATCAAGGCAACTGAAATCCATCAGTGTTGGCCAACTATTGTTGGACACTGACACAAGCGGCATCAGATGCTGAGTACAGTGACAGATTATGTTATATTTAATATTATATATAAAAATATGTCTAAAGGATAGATTGTGGGAGGTTTAGGGTGTAGGTCACCACAAAAAACAGTAACACTTCACAAAAGACATCTAATTTAAAATGCAGGAGCTTTGCTGAAAGAGGACTTCCTGCCCACAGTGACTTAACCAAAACTTTGAAGAATCCCTATGGAGACTTCACAAGTAGGTGTTAATTGGACTGATGCTGTGGAGTCAATGGATTATTGTTTTGAAAGCAACAGATGGCCAGGCAGAAACTGATTGCTTCAATCTGTCTGGTTGCAGTTTTCTGTTCTAAGAGGGGTCACGTGATTTTACAAGCAGAGAGAGAGAGAGAGAGAGAGAGAGAGAGAGAGAGAGAGAGAAAAGACCAAACAGGTTTTCTCTAAGAGAGAGAGAGAACTGACTTCTGCAGTGGCTTTTGGAAGCTTGTGGAAGACCCCATCTTGAAGATGAGTTGTGAGTTATGAGTCCAGCCTGTTGAAAAATCCTTGTAGTCTTTACAAGAAGTTATAAAGGAAACAGGAGGAACTCTGTGGTGACCTGGAAGAAGCAGTTATTATTTGGAAAACCCATGATGGGCCAAGCTTCTTCGGCAAGAGTCTGAAATGGCTGATCAGAGGGTATCAGTTTGTGCGTGTCTAACGAGCAATAAATCTCTCTCTAAAACCAACAAGAATCTTCCTGAGTGGTAACCAATCACTTTTAAGCTTGGTGGAGATTCAAAAATGTTAAATTCTGTGCACTGTATAAGAATTGCTTGATACCAGTGAACTTGGAGGAATGAGAAGTGAGATTGGACTGTGAATCAAAGAACTTTACATACATGTGCGCTTAGAATTAGAATGGGGTGAAGTTAAGTTCATAGTAATAAGTTAAAGTTTTATCCTGTTTTTTATGTTTAAAGCAAATTAAAACCAACTTTGGTTGAAATAACAATTTGTCTTGGTGAATTTCTATTGCTGCTGGGTTTTGGGGTCCTCTGGACTCGTAACAGTACAAAGAAAAATCAACAACAAAACAGATGAGCTAATGCAATGTATGTGATAGTACAGATCTATCACCAATGTATATAGTGTATATAGTTACAGTATCTAGACTGTGCTTACAGCGATTGGCTGAGAGCTAAGCCACGCCTACTGTCTGGGCCTTAAAGGGTTGTGTCCCTAGCCAGGTCGGATCATTCCAGACTGGTCGGCCACCTGTGAAGAGCACCTGTCTTTTGCTAATAAAAGCCTTGGTTTGGATCAACAAGTCTTTGATTCTTTCGACGAGCTCTACAATGTGTCAAAATCATTATGTGACTAAAAATACTAAATTCAATAAGTTAATGTTTCTCCAACTTCAGAATCAGAATTTATTCAAAACAGTAGATATAATGGAAAAAATTTCCTTCCAATAATTCTGTAAAGAGGGACAGGACCAAAACATATGTGTAAGGGAAGCTATTTCCAATTGACATTTATCACATATAGGATCGATATGAGAATAAAAGCGATGGAGTTTATCTTTAGACATATGAGCTCTATGAACAACTTTAAACTGTATTAGTGAATGTTTTGCACATAGAGAAGAAGAGTTTACCAGTCGCAGAATTTTATTCCAATTTTCATTGGAAATATGAAGGTTGAGTTCTCTTTCCCAATCATTTTTAAACTTTCCAAAAGTCCCAGAATTTATTTTTGTAATTATATTATATAATTTAGATATCACACCTTTTGGAGGGAATTTTGAATATAGTATATCCTCTAAAACAGTCGTAGTCTCCCGATTGGGAAAAGAGGGTAAAGTCGAAACTAAGAAACTCCTAATCTGCAAATATCGAAAGAAATGAGATCGAGGTAAATCATATTTCATGGATAATTGTTCAAATGACATGAAAGAGTTATCCAAGAATAAATCCGAAAAGCATGTTATACCTTTAACTTTCCAGAGTAAATAAGCTTGATCAATTAGAGAGGGATGAAAAAGGAAATTTAGTACAATAGGAGTTTCCAAGATAAAATGACTTAGGCCAAAAAATCTCCGGAATTCAGAATTTATTGTCATGAACAAGTCACGAAATTTGTTCTTTTGTAGCAGCCTCATCGTGCAACCATTCACATCAACCAGCTTACAAAATCAATTAAAAAATGTGCAAGAAAAAGTCAAAGTGAGGCAGTGTCTTTGGTTCATTGATTATTCAATAACCTGATGGCCGAGGGGAAGAGGCTGTCCTTGTGCCGCAATGGATGAGCTAAAGTCCTGCATATTTGAGAGTCCAATGTTCATTGAAAACAGTGAGACAGATTCGAATCTGGCACTCTCTGTAAGGAGTTTGTATGTTCACCTCGTGTCTGTGCAGTTTTCCTCCATGCGCTTCGTTATCCTTCCACCTTTCGAACCATACAGGCATTAACAGGTAGTAAGTTCATTGGGATATTTGGGCGGCACGGGTTCGTGAGCCAGAAAGTCCCAAATTTAAACTTAAAATGCGCAGGCACGGGAAGTTTGAAATAAAACCTGAAAATGCTTTTCACCCTCCATGTCGGTTAGTGGCATCTGTGGATTGAGAAACAATGTTTCAGGTCGAAGTTACTTCATTGGAAGAAGATCTTCCAAAATGTTAATTCTGCCTCTTTCTCCACAGACGCTGTCTGACCTGCTGGATGTTTCCAAGTACTTTACCTCAGGTGTGCAGCATCTGCAGCTTTTGTGTATTTTTACACTCCTTTGACTTTTGGGAGATGACTGAATGAGTGCCACGTTGTCAGAAGAATAATTTCCAGCACTGACAAAGGGGAATCGAAGAAATCATTAATTCAATATTTTTTAACATGGGGATTGGTAACAGGCCATTTCAGCCCACAAGTCCGAACCTCCCAATTACACCCGATTAGCCTACAACCCCCGGTACATTTTGAAAAATGGGAGGAAACCAGAGCCCCCGGGGAAAGCCCATGCAGACACGGGGAGAATATACAAACTCCTTACAGACAGCACAGGATTCAAATCTCAGTCCCGTACCAATCGCTGGCGCTGGAGCAGCGTTTGAGCTAACTGCTATGCTATCTGTTCTGTCCTTTTTCATTCCCAAAGATGGCTGCCTAATATTCTGAGCATTGGGTGTATTTGGGGAAGCACAGGTTTAAATGGCCAGTATCAAGTTCTACCGTGCTGTAAACAAAATTAATTTTATGTTAAAACTTGCAAAAAATTTTTTTATTTGCAATTATCATCTCTTTTTTTCTGTTACAGTAGAACCTCTGTTATCCTTAATTCAAACAATTGGTAAAAAATAACTGTGGAAAATAAATAGGGAAAAATTACAAAATTTAAAATTGGTGCACCTCATTGTTTGCCAATCACATGACGTGCAATCTCAAGCAAATGGAAAACTCACTTATCTGGGATCTACCAATCCCCATAGGTTCTGGATATCAGGGGTTTTACTGTATATTTAGTCTTTGAAATAATAATTCCAGCAATGATCAAATAATGTCAGGAAGGCGCAAAAGACTGAACGGGCAAGGCTACTGGCTACCATTCTACCGAGAGCATCCTGGCCAGCTGTATCACATCATGGTAAGGTTGCTATCAAGGATTGGATCAAACCGAATCAGAGTTAACATAAGACCCTTGGAGGATGAGAAAGGAAAACTGGTAGCAAAAAATGAGGAAATGGCCGAGGCATCAAACAAATATTTTGTGTCAGTCTTGACGGTGGAAGACACATCCAGCATGAATGGCCAGGATGCTCTCAATAGAACGGTGGCCGGTAGCCAAGTGCGGAGTTAAGGATGGGAATGTTGGGGAGAGCCTTGATAAAATAGTTGTTACAAAGGAAGTAGTGATGGAAAAACTAATGGGACTAAAGCCAGACAAATCACCTGGTCCTGATGATAGGCATCCAAGGGTTCTGAAGGAAATGGCAGAAGTTATAGTTGATGCATTGGTGGTCATAGACCAAAATTCCTTGGATTCTGGGCAGGGCCCGGCAGACTGGAAGACAGCAAATGTCACGCCACTTTTTAAGAAGGGATGTAGGCAGAAGACTGGAAATTATTGGCCAATTTGCTTGACGTCTGTGGTTGGAAAAATGTTTGAAGCCGTCATTAAAGATGAAATAGTGAAACTTTTGGAACATAAGGGTTCAATCAGGCAGACGCAGCATGGTTTTAGAAAGGGAAGATCTTGTTTGACAAACTTGTTAGGATTCTTTGAGTATATAATGGGTGCGGTGGATAGAGGGGAACAGGTTGATGTTACATATTTGGATTTCCAGAAAGCGTTTGATAAGGTGCTACACAAAAGACTTCTCAGTAAATTACAGGAAAGTGGTGTCCGGGGAAGTCTATTGGCCTGGATTGAAAATTGGTTGTCTGACAGGAGGCAGAGAGTCTGGATAAATGGGAGTTTTTCAGGTTCGCAGAGAGTGGTAAATGGGGTGCCGCAGGGATCGGTGTTAGGGCCCACAACTGTTCATCATTTACATTGATGACTTGGAGGAGGGGACAAAATGTGGTGTAGCCAAGTTTGCGGATGACACCAAATTGAGCGGAAGAGCAAATTGTAATGAGGATGTGGAGAGTCTGCAGAGGGATAGAGTTAAGCTGGATGAGTGGGCAAAGGTCTGGCAGATGGAGTACAATGTTAGTAAGTGTGAGGTTATCCACTTTGGCAAGAAAAATAAAAGAGCTGAATATTATTTAAAGGGTGAAAAACTACAGCATGCTGTTGTGCAGAGGGACTTGGGAGGGCTTGTGCATGAATCGCAAAAAGTTAGCTTGCAGGTGCAGCAGGTTATTAAGAAGGCAAATGGAATGTTGGCCTTCATCGCTCGAGGAATTGAATTCAGAAGTAGGGAGGTCATGTTGCAACTGTATAAGGTTCTGGTGAGACCGCACCTGGAGTACTGTGTCCAGTTCTGGTCTCCATATTTGAGGAAGGATACGGTCCAGAGGAGGTTTACTAGGTTGATCCCTAGGATGAAGGGGTTGACTTAGGATGAAAGATTAAATCGTCTAGGATTGTATTCGCTTGAGTTCAGAAGAATGAGAGGAGATCTTATAGAAACATATAGGATTATGAAGGGTATGGATAGGATAGATGGAGGAAGGTTTTTTGAGCTGGCCGGGGAAACTAAAACGAGAGGACACAGTCTCAAGATTCGGGGAAGTAGATTTAGGACAGAGATGAGGAAAAATAGTTTTTCCCCAGAGAGAAGTGAATTTTGGAATGCTCTAACCAGGAAAGTGGTTGAGGCTGCCTCATTAAACATATTTAAAATTCAGTTAGATAAATTTTTACATGATAGAGGAATTAGGGGATATGGGGAGAAGGCAGGTAGGTGGAGTTAGGTCATAAATTAGATCAGCCATGATCGTATTGAATGGCGGAGCAGGCTCGATGGGCCATTTTTGGCCTACTCCTGTTCCTACTTCCTATGTTCCTACGTTCCTAAAGGTCAATCCACAGAACCATAAGAATGGCTGAGAGGATCACTCCCCCTCCATCCCCACCCCACCCCCCCCCCATCAAAGTGATCTACTGGGATTATTGTCTGAAGAGAGCTCACAGGGATTGAAGACCCCTATCATCCTGCACATAGCATCTTTCAGCTGCTCCCGTCGGGGAAGAGATACAGGAGGATCAGAGCCAGCACCACCAAGCTGAGGAACAGCTTCTTCCCACGGGCCGTGAGAACGCTGAAGGACTAACCATCTGAGACTCTCGTATTTATGAAACAATTTATTTTTATGTGAATACTTGTCCTGCATATATACTGTTCGTCTGTTATGTGTGTTATGTCTAGTTGTGTGAATTTTGCACTGAGGACTGGAAAATGTTGCTTCATCAGGATGTACCATCCGAGACGCTACTCTTTATTAAACAATAATTATTTATTTTGTATATATATGCATGCTCCACATATATCGCATGTCTGCATGTGTACGATGTCTGATTGAATGCTTTCATGGCTTAGCATCGAGGATCGAAGATCGTCAGGTTGTATTTATACAATTTGATGATAATTACCTGGAACTTGAACTGAAGTTGGGCTTATATTATTATTAATGTTTTGGGTGACACATTCTCATTGTAATCCCAGATACACCTGTACCCCACTTCACGAAGGAGGAACATTCCTGAGAAACCTGAATCCAGCAACAAATAGCCTGAATATAGGAACATAGGAAGTAGGAACAGGAGGAGGCCAAAAATGGCCCATTGAGCCTGCTCCGCCATTCAATACGCTCATGGCTGATCTAATTTATGACCTAACTCCACCTACCTGCCTTCTCCCCATATCCCCTAATTCCTCTATCATGTAAAAATTTATCTAACGGAATTTTAAATATGTTTAATGAGGCAGCCTCAACCACTTCCCTGGTTAGAGAATTCCAAACATTCACTACTCTCTTAGAAAAACTATTTTTCCTCATCTCTGTCCTAAATCTACTCCCCCGAATCTTGAGACTGTGTCCTCTTGTTTTAGTTTCCACGGCCAGCTCAAAAAACTTTTCTACATCTATCCTATCCATACCCTTCATAATCCTCTATGTTTCTATAAGATCTCCTCTCATTCTTCTGAACTCGAGCGAAAACAATCCTAGACGATTGAATCTTTCATCATAAATCAACCCCTTCATCCCAGGGGTCAACTTGTCTGATCTCAGAAGCTAATCGGGCTCAGGACAGCTACTGCCCCACACAATGATGCAGCCGGACAGGACTCTCTCCATTATGCTCCTATAAAATTTTGTCAAGATGGGGGCCAGAAGCCTTGCTCTTCTCAACCTCCTGAGGAAGTGTAAGCGCTGCTTCATCTTCCTGGCAATTGAGGTGGTGTTGTGGGTCCAGGACAGGTCATCCCTTATATCCACTTCGTGCTCTCCATGGCAGAACCATTGATGTGTAATGGAGAAGCCTGAATACACCTGAGATTGTCTGATCTCGGAAGCTAAGCAGGCTCTGACCTGGTGGGGAGACCGCCTAGGAACACCAGATGCTGTAGGACAAAGTAGTGACTCTCTGTCTGCCTTATGGTAGACAAACGTTAAAGTATTTCATGTATGTTACATTCTAAATGTAGTATTACGTGACAGTAATGGAATGTTGACCTTTACCGAAAATTCATAAAGTGAAGACCCATTGACGACTATTGGAGGCAATTTTTGTAAAAGCGAAAACCCCTTATAATTTCTTTGTAAAAGCGTATTTTTGTAATTCAAATGTTGGTAAAGCAAGGTTTGCCTGTAATTAGGACCAATGGTGTAACTGTGACTAGATACATTAAAATCCTTTTTTAAATGCTGGTGGATTAATCTTTTGAGGGTTTCAACTTCATCCATTCTACCTTGCAGACATGGAGAATCCTTGGCATATGGGTACAATTAGTATTAATAAAGATTTTTTAACATTAATAATGTATCGTTTGGAATGCTAATATTACTTATAAATCTGACAGCACCAGGTTATGGTTAATTAATGAAAAAATGGATCATTAACAGTAACATGTAATAATACTTGTGAATTATTAATCAGTAGCAAGGGGGATAATTTTAATATCAAAATGAAGAGCTGATTATATTAATTATCAGAAGGAGTTATAGCCTGAAAAGGAGCGGCAGGGAACAGGAGGAAGACACATAGTTAACAGCTAACATCTTAACTTGCATCACTGGGTCGATAAACGTCCTCACCATGCCTGCATGTAGATTGAACCTGATTTTATTTTTTAAATGACCACTTGGTTAGTTGTTGAAACAAGTTTAATAATATATAAGGTTGTATAATGTTGTTATTTTCAATAATATACGGTTTTATAATTGGAAGTAAGCATTGAAATCTGGCTAATTAATGGTGGAACTATTTAATTAAAATGCAAGTGTTTATTTCCCGATGAAAAAGAAACCACTGGGTCTTTACGTGTAGCAGAGCAGATTAATCATGGGTCAACATCAACACTATTAGAGAGTGGCATATGTTATCAAAGCTACCTAAAATGTCCTGAGGTGTTCTACCGAAGCACCCTCAAAAAAAATTAAATATTGAGAGATGTAACGATTGAAAGCTTTGTCTAGGTTTTATCAAATATCTTAAAAGATATCTTACAAGAGACAGCTATAAACAGGATTGGGCATGGAAAGTAATCAATGATACTATTCTCCATATATTTCCTTTCTCTATATCCATATCTATTGAGTTACCTGGGTTTAAGCATCTAGAGTATAGGGAGAGATTGGACAGATTAGGTCTTTATTCTTTGGAGCGTAGAAGGTTGAGAGGGGATTTGATAGAAGTATTTAAGATTATGAAAGGGATAGACAGAGTGGATGTGGATAGACTATTTCCGTTAAGAGGAGGAAAGATTAAAACAAGAGGACATGAGTTAAGAATTAAGGGGCAGAGGTTTAGAGGTAACATGAGGGGGAACTTCTTGACTCAGAGAGTGGTAGCCGTGTGGAATGATCTTCCGGGAGAAATAGTGGCGGCGGAGTCAATTGTATTATTTAAGAAAAGGTTGGACAGGTCTATGGATGAGAAGAAGATGGAGGGTTATGGGCATTGTGCAGGGAGGTGGGACTAGAGAGGGGTGTTGGGTTCGGTGCGGACTAGAAGGGCCTAATGGCCTGTTTCCGTGCTGTAAATTGTTATGTTATGTAATAATAGTCTCACATTTTGAAGTTCAAATTTATTATCATCTGACTCTACCTATCAACCACTGTTTCTCCAGACTAAGGTGCCCACAAGGTACAGCACACAGTCATCGCAATTATCCATAAAGCTGTCATTTAAATGAACTACAGGAAAGATATCAATAAGATTGAAAGACTGCAGAGCGGATTTACTGGAATGTTATCCGGACTTCAGGAACCGAGTTACGGGGAAAGGTTAAACAGGTTCGGGCTCTATTCCCTGGAGAGTCGAAGAATGAGGGGAGATTTGTCACAGGTAACTAAAATTCCGAGGAAATATAGAAAGAGTAAATGTAGCTTGGCTTTATCCATTGATGGTTGGTGAGATACAAACCAGAGGACGTGGGTTAAGGGTGAAAGGGGAAAAGTTTAGGGCAGTGGACCTCAACCTTTTTCTTTCCACTCGCGTCCCTGTGCCATAGGTGCTATGTGATTAGTAAGGGATTGCTTAAGGTGGTATGTGCGTGGAAAGAAAACGTTTGAAAACCACTGTTTCAATCGTACCTAATTGACTCGTTATGTGCACGGTTTCAGAGCTCCAAAGGAAATGGGCGAAGGACATTTTTTCTCAAGCAAGATATTTCAGTAACAATTAGGTCTAGAGCCAATTTAACCTTCCCTTCCCACTCACATCCCTCCTTAAGCAATCCCTTACTACTCACAGAGCACCGATGGCATAGGGATGACTTAAAGTGGTCTGTGAGTGGAATGAAAAAGGTTGAAAACCACCGATTTAGGGGAAACGTCACACAGAGACTAGTGGGGGTGTGGAACGAGCCGCTAGCTGAAGTACTGAATGTGGGCTCAGTTTTAACAAAGAAGAATTTGGGCAGGTCCATGGACGAGAGGGGTATGGAGGGTTATAGACTGGGTGCAGGTCAGTAGAACTAGGCAGAAAAAATAGTTCAGCACAGAATAGAAGGGCCTGTTTCTGTGCTGTAATAGTCCATGCTTCTATGGCTCTAAATATACACAAATATTTTTGAATGATTTATTTGGTTACAAGACGCTGAGGGGAGAAGCTATTTCTCAGCCAGGCAGTCCTGATTTGGATGCTCCTATACCTTCTTCTTGTTGACAGTGAGTGAAAGATACTGTGTGCTGGATGGAAAAGACCCTCAATAATTTTGGAGCTCTATTTATGCAAACCTCCTGGCGAATGTCAGGACAAAAGGGAGAGCCCACTGATGTTGAATAAGGGTGGGGCAAGGACTGGAAAAATTATCTGGTATTGTGTGTTGGTCAAACCAAGATTTAAATGGTTCCATTTTTTAAATATCTTATAATCTACTTTTTTGTGGGATCTTGCTGTAGATAAATTTCAGAATCACGTTCCCCACGACAACGGTTCTCAACCTGTCTCACCCACAGAATTCTTCTCCTTAACAGACCCAAGCACCAGTGAGGGAGAAGCTTGAGCCCAGACCACCAACATGATTTTTATTTTGTTTTGATGGGAGAACTTTTTTCAGAATTTTCCTTTTTATGTCATTAAATTTACTACCTCGCTTTCCATACATGCTTATTATATCAGCATTAATTGTCTTTGCCCCTTCACCACTGACCACCCACAATGGACCCATGGATCACCAGCCGTCGGCAGGTTGAGCAAAAGTGCCTCAAGGCTGAGAAGGAGGCCATTTGGCCCATCAAGCCTGTGTCAGCTCTCCAGATCCTCCCTAGCAGCTCTAGGTCTTCCCAGCTGTCCACACTCGGGTAATTTACAGCATTCTATTCAGCGTGTCAATGAGCATGCCTTTGGGACGTGGGCAGAGCTGGGATACCCGGGAGAACGCACCCACGTACAAGGACAACTCCAATAAGAAGACGAACTCGGGTAAATGGAGCTATGAGGATGTAGTTCTACTTGTAATGGACCATTGAGGGCCTTTGCAGCTATAGAGCACACAGGTTGTTGGCGACTTGAGACGATCGGTTGAAAAATGGTGGCACTGCTGTAATAGTGCGGTCCTGGAGAGAGTGAGGAGTAGAGACACAGCACTCCCGCGGTGTCCACCCGCCCAATCCAACTACCTTCAGCTCCGTACAGGGTTTAAGTAGCCTGTAAAAAGTAGCCTTAAAAATACTGTGACCACAAGATGGCGGTGCCTCTGACTGGCAGCAGCCGCAAAGGGTGGCAGACTCCAGGGAAGCAGAGGAATGGTTCAGGGCACCAGAGAACGGGGAGACCACCCCCCCCCCCCCGCCCCCATCCCGTTTCAGAAAGAGAAGCAGAGGACATAACCCACGGGGCGAAGACCACAGCGACAGACCAGCGAGGGGCTGCAGAAGAACACACAGGTGGCGAGCTGCTGGAAATTCGGGGTGAGGAGTGCACGCAGGCTGCGGGCTGCTGGCAACTGCGATCAAAGGACTCACAGCGGGCTGCAGACTACTGGAGTCCGGCTCAAAATTGGCTGAAGGGGCATCAAGTGTCAGAACCGGGAGGCAAGAGGATGCCGAGGGCGCTGAAGGCTTCCCAATCGTGTCGGAGATTCGGATCTGGAGCTCGGGTTTCCAACTTGAACTGGAGTCCATGCGGCTGCAGAGGCTGTGGGAACGCTGGAGGCAAATCCACAGATGCTCGGGGACTCTGGCAGGCATTCTCTTTTGCTTCTGAGACGATATGAGGCACCCAGCAATTTCTGCTGATGGCCAATATGGCAAACTAAAGCAAATTTCATGTAATATTACACTTGTTTTATTACACGACAATAAGGAGTCTTGAATCTTGAACTGTTTTTGAATAGTTGAGCTGCGTTTACTGCATGGTATGCTTCACTGCATAACTGCATTCTTTTCCACAGTAACAAAAATGCAAAAGTACTTCAATCACCTTAAAGTGCTTTGGAATGTCCTGATGACATGAAAGATGCTATATAAATGCAAAGTGATCCATATGCAAGATATAGACAGCAAACATAACATATTAGTTAATGGTGGCATAATGCAGGCAGCTGTTAAATACGGAATAATAGATGGAAAGATACTGTATTTTGAATGATAGATGGAAGGGAATTACAAATATAACCATCTTGGAGAGAATTACAGAAAGACTCGCAGATGAGGGAGTTGTGGAGAGAACTAAGTGTGGGAAAATGCCAGAGGTAGTTGCATGATGGGCTATCAGAATCTGAATGGGTACTGCGATTGTAAACCTATGTCCAGTTCTAATCCCTTGCATTTCCAGTTTTAACTGCTGCTGATCTTGTTAATGTTGCCTGGATATACTGTGGGTTGTTAGGTCTGCTTTGTTCATGAATGAGTGAGACAAACACCAGGCTGAGTCGAAATCAGGGTTCTTTGTTCTTTATTACCGGATTGTAACACTTGCGACTAACAAGTTAGTCGGAGAATGCATTCTGCCGTTATCAGCAAAATGGTGATTTTTTATACCCTTGGATACATGCTTAGAACATCATCATATCATTACTTGTCCAATGACTAAAACTGTTGCTATCCTTTCCCTGCTAGCTTCCTGCCTCTCAATCCATCAATGTCTTTCTTATCTTGTAAGTACAAGGATGCATTCACATCTTGTTACAGCCCTGTACAGGGTAACTCCTTACACATTCCCATCTCATGATGTTTTACCTTACAGGGTAAACTACCTTTTTTAATCTTCAGGGAAAATAGCGACCTATTAGTTTTAGCTTAACTCCGGAGGGATTTTTTTCCCCCCTTCTGGAGTGTCAGAGACTGAACAGTGACCTGATGGAAGTTGGTAAAATAATGAGAGCCAAAGGTACATTTGTCCCAGGGTGAACCTATCAAGTGCATTTCGGGCGAGAGAGGTAAAGGAGATGTGCGGAGCAGGTTTCTCCACACCAAGAGTGGTGGGCGCCTGGGTGGTCATGGAAGCAAATAGGATAGATGTATTTCCGAGGCCAGTTAGATGGGCCTAAGAGAGTTCTGGATCATGTGCGAGCAGGAGGAATTTTAAAAAATTTAAGAAGGGGTCCAAATGTAAACCTGGGAATTATAGGCCCGTGAGTCTGACGTCTGTGGTGGGCAAGTTGATGGAAAGTGTTCTGAGGATGGTATTTACAAACATTTGGAGGTACAGGGATCGATAGGGAGTAATCAGCATGGTTTTGTCAGGGGTAGATCATGCTTGACAGACCTGATTGAGTTTTTCGAGGGGGTTACAAAAAAGGTTGATGAAGGGAAAGCTGTGGATGTTGCCTATTTAGTCTTTAGTAAAGCTTTTGACAAAGTTCCCCACAGGAGGTGAGGAAAAAAGGTGGAGGCATTAGGTATAAATGAGGAGGTAGTGAAATGGATTCAGCAATGGTTGGATGGGAGGTGTCAGAGAGTAGTGGTAGAAAATTGTTTGTCCAATTGGAGGCCGGTGACTAGTGGAGTTCCTCAGGAATCGGTCCTGGGTCCACTATTGTTTGTTATATATATTAATGATCTGGAAGTAGGGGTGGAGAATTGGATAAGCAAGTTTGCGGATGACGCAAAGATTGGTGGTGTTGTGGACAGTGAGGAAGATTACCGTAGATTAAAAGGCGATTTAGGAAGGCTGGAGGTGTGGGCTGAGAAATGGCTGTTGGAATTTAATACAGATAAGTGTGAGGTGTTACATTTTGGAAAGGCAAATCTAAATAGGTCATATGCATTAAATGGTAGACAATTGAGGAGTTCAGAGCAACAAAGGGATTTAGGAGTGATGGTAAATAGTACCCTCAAGGCTGATACTCAGGTAGATGGTGTGGTGAAGAAGGCATTTGGAATGTTGGCCTTCATAAATCGGAGTATTGAATTCAAGAGTAGGGAGGTTGTGATGAAATTGTACAAGGCATTGGTGAGGCCAAATTTGGAGTACTGTGTACAGTTTTGGTCACCAAATTATAGGAAAGATATAAACAAAATAGAGAGAGTGCAGAGAAGGTTCACGAGAACGTTGACAGGATTTCAAGGTTTGAGTTACAGGGAAAGGTTGTGCAGACTGGGGCTTTTTTCGCTGGAGCATAGAAGATTGAGAGGGGACTTGATAGAGGTGTTTAAGATTTTAAAAGGGACAGACAGAGTAAATGTGAATAGGCTTTTTCAGTTAAGAGTGGGGTAGATTCAAACTAGAGGACATGGTTTAAGATTCAAGGGGGAAAATTATAAGGGGAACATGAGGGGAAATTTCTTTACGCAAAGGGTGGTGGGGATGTGGAATGAGCTTCTGGCAGATGTGGTCGAGGCGGGATCATTGGTTACATTTAAGGAAAGACTGGATAGTTACATGGAGAGGAGAGGACTGGAGGGGTATGGACCGGGTGCTGGTCAGTGGGACTAGGAGGGTGGGGATTTGTTATGGCATGGACTAGTAGGGCCGAACTGGCCTGTTCTGTGCTGTAAGTGGTTATATGGTTATATGGTTATATGGTTACATGCAGCACAGAAACAGGCCTTCTGGCCCATGAGCCCATGTCGCCCAAATATACCCAATTAAACTTCTTTGGAATGTGGGAGAAAACTGGAGCACTCAGAGGAAACCCATGCCAACATTAGGAGAACATATAAAATCCTTGGAGTCCTCAATGGACTCGCTGTAATTGCATTCCACAAGCTACCACACTAATTTGGCATCATGTTGGTTTAGCCATCTTGTTCTGAAGGGCTTATTCCTGTGCTGGACTGTTCTATGTTTAAGATTTGAATGGCTTGCCCACTGGCCCATTATATCCAGAGGAGATTAAAAGGATCATAGCAGTAGAGGAGTTTTAGGGCACAGTTCATAATGGATATATGCTAGTGGAACATATCTCATCTACTGACACTTGGTTCCATCACAGATCCAGTGACACATCATCCCTTCAGGGAAATAAGACAGTTTAACCAATCTTATAGAGTTTTTGAGGAGGTTACCAAGAAAGTTGATGAGGAAACACTGTGGATGTTGTCAAAATGAACATTAGTAAGGACTTTGACAAGGTCCCACATAGGAGATTCATCAGGAAGGTAGGACGCTACGTATTCATGGTGAAGTAGTGAACTGGATTTGATAATGGCTTGACGAGAGAAGCCAGAGAGTAGTGGTGGATGATTGCTTCTCAGACTGGAGGCCTGTGACTAGTGGTGTGCCTCAAGGATCAGTGCTGGGACCATTGTTGTTTGACATCTGTATCAATGATCTGGATGATAATGTGGTAATTTGGATCAGCAAGTTTGCAGGTGACACTGAGTCTGGAGGTGTTGTGGAGAGTGGTAGAACAGAGGGACCTGGGAATACAGATACATAATTCCCTGAAAGTGGCACCACAGGTAGATAGGTGTAAAGAGAGTTTTTGGCAAATTGGCCTTCATAAATCAAAGTATTGAGTACAGGAGTTTGGATGTTATGGTAAAGTTGTATAAGACATTGGTGAGGTGAAATTTGGAGTAATGTGTATAGGTTTGGTCACCTAACCACAGGAAAGATATCAATAAGGTAGAAAGAGTGCAGAGAAGATTTGCTCGGATATTGCCCGGACTTCAGGAATTGAGATACAGGGAAAAAGTTAAATAGATTAGAATTTTATTCCCTGGAGCATAGAAGAATGAGGGGAGATTTGATAGATGTATTTAAAATTATGAGGGGGGGGGATAGTCAGAGTAAATATAGATAAGCTTTTTCCACTGAGGGTAGGTGAGATACAAATTAGTGAACATGGGTTAAGGGTGAAAGGTCAAAAGTTTAGGGATACTTAAGGGAAAACATCTTCACTCAGATTGAAGTGGGAGTGTGGCCAGCTGAATGTAGGCTTAATTTTAACATTTAATTTAAATGCAGGCTCAATTGTAACATTTAAGAAGAATATGGAAAGGTACATGGGAGGGCTCTGGGTACTGGTCAGTAGAAGTAGGCAGAATTATAGTTTGGCACAGACTAGAAGGGCTGAAGGGTCTGTTTCTATACTATGTTCTACGGTTCTAAATGCAAATTTATCGTTGTGTGTACCGAGCAGTTCAGCTAGTCAACCCATGTATCGTACTGCAGCTAAAAACAATTATGTCTTTAAGGGTTACAAATGCAAAGGCAGTTGATAGTGAGGTTCATTCAGGAGTTTGATAATGGCTGGAAAGAAACTCACCTTAAATCTGGTTCTGTGCCATCTCATACTTGTAAGTCTTCTTCATGTTAGGGTGAAGAGAGGATGGAGAGGTGGGATGAATCTTTTAAGATGATGGCTGCTTTCCCAAGGCAGTGAGAAGTGTAAATGGAGTTGATAGAAGAGAGAGGGACATCTCTGATGACCGGTGCTGCACTCATAACTTACGTATTTAAGACAGGCTTATGTTTATACAATATCTTTGGCAATGCTCCAAATTACTCATCCAACATTCATGTTTTTGAAGTTCTTGTTTTAATTTTTAAAGTTATCGGTTGAGTCAGGCAGGTTAATCAGGCAAGAAAAAGTTTGAGTGCCACTGTTTCAGTCGTACCTAATTGACTCGTTATGTGCATGGTTTCAGAACTCCAAAGGAAATGGGCCAATGACAATTTTTCTCAAGCAAAATATTTCCGTAACAATTGGGTCTAGAGCAGTGATTCTCAACCTTCCCTTCCTTCACTCACATCCCACCTTAAGCAATCCTGTACTAATCACAGAGCACTGATGGCATAGGGATTACTTAAAGATGGGATGTGAGTGGAAAGGAAAAGTTTGAAAACCAATGCTCTAGAGCAATGGTTCTCAACCTATTTTTCCACTAACACATCACCTTAAGTAATCCCTTATTAACCACAGAGCACTCTAGGGCATAAGATGTTATAGGCTCTCGGTGGTTAGTAAGGGATTACTTAAGGTGGTATGTGAGTGGCCAAACTTTTTTTTCTGCAAAACAGGACGTCATGCGCTGGAGAGCTGACTCTTAATGGGCAACTAAAACGGCATCGTCTGCAAAGAGAAGTTCACGGACAATTTGCTCTTGAGTCTTGGTGTGAGCTTGCAGGCACCTCAGATTGAAGAGACTGCCATCCATGCAGTACCGGATGTAAACAGCGTCTTCATTGTTGAGGTCTCCAGAATGGAGGACCATCGCCTTCCCAAGATCGTGTTATACGGCGAGTTCTCCACTGGCCACCGAGACAGAGGTGCACCAAAGAAGAGGTACAAGGACTGCCTAAAGAAATCTCTTGGTGCCTGCCACATTGACCACCGCCAGTGGGCTGATATCGCCTCAAACCATGCATCTTGGCGCCTCACAGTTCGGCGGGCAGCAACCTCCTTTGAAGAAGACCGCAGAGCCCATCTCACTGACAAAAGTCAAAGGAGGAAAAGCCCAACACCCAACCCCAACCAACCAATTTTCCCTTGCAACCATTGCAACCGTGCCTGCCTGTCCCGCATCGGACTTGTCAGTCACCAACGAGCCTGCAGCAGTCGTGGACATACCCCTCCATAAATCTTCGTCTGCCAAGCCAAGCCAAAGAAAAGCAGATGTGAGTGGGAAATAAAGGTTGAGAACCACTGCTCAGAGACAGCTGACCAGGAATCAGCGATCCTCAATGCTATTGTTGCAGTTTTATAAACTCTGTCTTAAATTGATTACTGGTGCTGCATGCATGGCATTTGCTTGTCCTTCCCTGTGAGTTTCCACCTCCATCCCAAAGACATGAGCCACTCTAAAGTCCCCCTTGTGTGTAGGTGAGAGGTAGAATGAGTACTTGGTAGTTGATGGAACTCGATTGATAAGAGGCTCAATGGACATGGTTGGACCAACACCCTGTACAATTGAAGTGAGAATTTCCTGCCTTTATATTCCTTTCCCTTTCCAATGAAGTGCAAGAACATCAGATCTCCTCTCATTCTATTTAAACTTTTCTTTTGTCAGCTTCAAGTTCTTAGAAATAACTCTCTCCAATGACCTGACCTGAGATAATTGCATTGACGTGATGGTCGAGAAAGCACAGTGATGGTTCCACTTTCTTTCTCCAACCATATCCAGAGAACTACATACTATGCTCATCTCTGGTTTTCATTTGCAAGAGATGGATACCATCCCCTGTGTTGGTCGCTCACACTGACCCAGACTCGAACAGGGGACAGGCTTGTGGCATGACAGCCTTTATGGGAAGAAGGGGGAGGACTCACAAGCCGGCCAGTGAGAGCAGGATCAACCAGGAAAGGTCATGTTATTTACATACGACAATAGTGGTTTCTGATTTCCTATCCTTTTCAACCCCATTCTCCGCCCTTCATCCCCCGATTCCCTCCTAATCAAGAACCTTTCAGAGGTTTATTTAAGAAGGGGCTTAGAAATAACCTGTCGAGGAGTGGATACATTCCAGGAAACGTACTGTGGTTGATTCCTGAGCTAAAGAGGTTGTCTTATGAATGGGTTAGACCTAAACAGAGGTTTAGAAGAAAAGGAAATAATCTTGTTTAAAGAAGAGGATTATATGGAAAGGAGGGTTTCGTTTTTTTTTGCTAGGTATAAATGGGTCAGCACAACATCGTGGGTGAAGGGCCTGTACCATGCTGTAATGTTCTATATTAAGACAGATAATCTTCTGAGGAGGTCTGAAAGAGTAGATGTCAAATAAATAATTCCGCAAATCAGGGAATCTAGAATTAGGAGGTAAAGATTCACAATAAGGGTTTCATCCTGTTTCAAATGGAGCGGGGAAAAGTTCCCTCTATTTCTATAGTTATCTCTCCCCAGTTTGAGTGACGAAGGCTGCCACTGAATGCTTTCAAGGCTAAGTCTTTGGTGGGCCCTGGATCAAAGGGAACTGATAGGAAAGCCAAGAACAGATCACTAATGGCCATTTGAATGGCAGAGTTGACTCAGAAGGCTGAATGGTGGACATCTGCTCCTATTTATTATGTTCTCTTTAACCTTACAGATGATCTTAGCCTTAGCACCAATGCCAATGCCTTATTTCCCTTGGTCTTTTAGTACCTCTACCTATTTTTATACCTCTACTCCAGAATCTCACTTGCTATCAGTATGTGTGTTTCAAAAGTAAAAATGCAAGATTCACATTTGTATCTGTGCTTCCTTCTAAAAAAAAAGATTTAAGCATGCGGCCTGGTAACAGGCCCTTTCAGACCACGAGCCTGCGCTGCCCAAATACCCCAATCAACCTACAGCCTCCACGTGTTTTGAAGGGTGGGAGGAAACTGGAGCACCCGGTGGAAACCCACGCAGGCTCCTTACAGAGCGCTGGATTCCAACCCGGGTCACTGGCGATGCAACAGTGTTGCACTAACCGCTACGCTAACCGTATCTCCATTGCATCTCCCTCCTTCTCTCTCATCTCTCTCTCTCTCTGTTTCTTACTCCCTCTCCCTTTCTTTCTTTCCCTCTCCATTTCCCTCTGTCTCTCTCCATGTCTCTTTCTCACCCTGCCTTTCTCTCTCCCCCCCACCCCCTCTCTTTCCTTCATTTTCTGCTCTCTTTTCTCAGCTTCAGTACGTCTCAATACATCTCACCCTCAGCAGATGACTGTAAAACTAGCTCAGTTTCTCCCTCTCCTGGCTCCTCTTGATCTCAATGTTTCAATCTCTCCCATTCTCTCACAAGCACTATACAGTCAATCTTGACTCGGAGTTTGCATCACAGTATTCTTTCAGAGCTTGATATTTTTCAGTAGGTCAGTGTCTCAAAATACTTGCCTTCCTCTCTCTATTGTCTCTCTGCATGTCTCTCTCCTTTTTCGTCTCCCTGTCTTTATTTGTTCTCCTACTCTGATCCCCCCTCCCCCTTCTCTAGGTCTTTGTTTCCTTCCCTCTGCCTCTCTCTCTCCCTCTCTCTCTTCTTCCCTCTGTACGTCTTTCACTCTCCTTTGTGTCTTTCCCTCACTCACTTTCTCCTTCTCTGTGTCTGTTTTCCTCTCTCTCCACCCCCACCCCCCACCCCCAACTCTTTGACTCTGTCGGTCTGTCTGCCTGTCAATATCAAGGAAGAGGTGGTGCTGGACCTTTCGAAAACCATTAAGGTGCATGATCCCGACCTGATGGGATGTATTCCAGGTTACTGAAAGAGGTAAAAGAAGAGATTATAGTCCATAGCTCCCTGTGAAATGGCCACACAAGTTGATAGGGTGGTAAAGAAGGCATATACCATGCATGGGGCATTGAGTATAACAGTAAGGAGGCCATGTTGCAGTGACATAAAACTTTAGTTGGGCCGCACTTGCAATACTCTGCACAACTCTGGTTGCTCCATTTACACGGAGGATGCGGAGGCTTTGGAAAGTGTACAGAGGGGACTTATTAGGATGTTCCCTGAATTAGAGGGTAAGAGCTGTGGGGAGAGATTGGACAAACATGAATTGCTCCCTCTCTAGAATATAGAAGGGGAGTCCTGATAGAGGAGTATAAAATCAAGAGTGTCATTGATAGGGTAGACATTCAGAATCTTTATCCCAGGGTAAAAATATTATATGCATTTAAGGGAAGGTGGGGGCAGGGGGAGGGAGGAGAGTTTAAAGGAGAATTGAGGGGCAAGTCTTTTACACAAATTGTGACGGGTGCTGGGGTAGTTGTGGCTCTGGGAGTAGAGCTTAAGAGGAGTTTAGATAGGTGCATGAACGTGCAGGGATACGAACACAGCAGAGACTGTTTAGCATAATTGGCAGCATAGACATGTGGGCCGAAGAGCCTCTTCTGCTGCTGTACTGTTCTAGAGTGGCGAGGAAGGATAGGGATAGAGGAATGAGGATGTTGGGGAGGAGAAAATAGATAATAGGTCCAGGAGCAGGCCTTTCGTCCCTTCAAGCTAGCACCGCCATTCACTATGATAATAACCGGTAGCTGGAAAATAGATATAAAAGGGAGCACTCAACTGACCCACATTCAATTTGTGATCTACCCACCCACTTGTAAAAAAGTTAACTCTTAAAAGGAAGGTTTCTCCTGCCCACAGTGCACACACATGCCCGCACGCTACATAGATTTCAGATTTATTATCGGAGTACATACATGACATCACATACAACCCTGAGATTCTTTTTCTTGCAGGCGGGACAGAATGACCGCTTATTGGGAGGGCAAATAGTAAAACTGTACTCAACGTACACATATAAACAAATAAAGAACTGTCAACAAACTGCCTGTGCAATACAGAGAGAATTCAAAGGATTTATAAAGTGCACCAAGTACAAGTCCTTAAGTGAGTCCCTGATTGAGTTTGTGGTTGAGGAGTCTGATGGCGGAGGGGTGTCAGCTCTCCCTGAACCTGGTGGTGCAAGTCCTGTGGCACCTACACCTCTATCTTGACGGCAGCAGCGAGAACAGAGCGTCTGCTGGGTGGGGTGAGTCCGTGGCAATCGCTGCTGCAAATTGGAACAGCAGTATTATTATCTGAAGCCTCCTTACCATTTCTGCATAAAATCTCCCAACACTTCTATGAAACATTTACAGCGTGTACATTGTAGGTGCTTGTCCTTTGAGTACAGAGGGAACGTATCATGGGGAATGGAGCACAATTTTGAACACCCAGCTACTGCAAAGATAGCATGAAACTGGAAGGGTGTAGAAAAGATTTTCAAAGACTGGTGGACTTGAGTTATAAGAGAGACTGGACAAGGTAGGAGGCTGAGGGGGGGAATCATCTGGAGGTTTATAAAATCATGAGGGGTATAGAAACCATGAATAGTCTTTTACCCCGCCCATACTAACAACATGTTGGTTTGAAAATTTGAATGTCCATCCTGGTGGTAACCCCCAGTTCCATTATTATTAGTATTGAGACTTTATATTTCTGTTTGACCTTCTCCCATCTTTCTTTTTTTCTTTGATATATTTTGTGGGGTGGGGGGGTAGGGAGGGAGAAGGGAAGGGAGGGAGGGATAGGGTTTTATATATAAAACACTACAGGCCCAGAGGACCCCAAAACCTAGCAGCAATAGAAATTCACTAAGACAGATGGTTACTTAAACAAAGGTCACTTTTAATTTTCTTTAAACATAAAAACAGGATCAAACTTATTATTGTTAACTTAACTTAACCTAACTTAACCCTCTTCTAATTCTAAGTGCACGTGTATGTAATGTGTACATGTTCAGAATAGACGTCTATAGGATCATTCCTCCAAGTTCACATGGTTGCAGGCAATTCTTATACTGTGCACAGAATTTAACATTTATGAATTTTCACCAGGTTCTGGTGCTTAAAGGTAATTGGTTACTGCTCAGGAAAGACCTCATTGGTTTCAGAGAGAGATGTGTAGCTCATTGGACACACACAAACTGATTTCCTCCAATCAGCCACTTCAGTGCCTTGCCGAAGAAATTTGCCCCATCAGGGTTTTCCAAATGATAACCTCTTCTTCTACAGTTCCTTTTGTTTTCCTTATTTCAAGTGAAACACACTAAACACACTAGCCAGCCATTTCCTTCACCGGACCCAAACTTCTGAGCCTGTTCATCTGTTGCTTTCAAAACAATAATCCATTACTCAACAACATGTCCAATTAACACCTTCTTGTGAATGTCTTGAACTTGGGTTCTTCTCTTTGCATTTAAAATATTCAAATTTTTAAATTCAAAATGCTGCAGGTACTGGAAATCTGAAATAAAATCCCATTTACAGTGTCCTGGTCTGTCTGCTCGATTAGTCTCTTGATCTCCCTGAGGCTTATCTTGCTCTTTATTCCGGGAATAATAACTGATATAAGTTTATTTTAATATCACCAAGGGGTCCTTCAAGCACTTCCCACTGAAGGGACTACTTACTCTAGAAGTTTGCAGTTCCTCAATTTCAATGGCCATTGTTCCTCATTAAATCTCTGTTCTGCATCAAGGGCATAGAAAATATTCAACCATCTGGGGCAGTGCCTGATTAAGTTGGTGCTAGTAGTAGATTTCTCAGCACTGGGAAAACCGTGGGCTCCCAGAGAGAGAGAGAGAGAGAGAGAGAGAGAGGGAGAGAGAGAGAGAGGGGGGGGAGGAGAGAGGGGGGGGAGAGAGAGAGAGAGAGAGAGAGAGAGAGAGAGGGGAGAGAGAGAGAGAGAGGGGGAGAGAGAGAGAGAGAGAGAGAGAGGGGAGAGAGAGAGAGAGAGAGAGAGAGGGGGGGAGAGAGAGAGAGAGAGAGAGAGAGAGGGGGAGAGAGAGAGAGAGAGAGAGAGAGAGAGAGAGAGAGAGAGAGAGATCACACAAAAAAAAATAATGACTCAGTGAGAGGATCACAGCATGAATATTGAGTACCAGACAAAACAGTAATTGTCTCGGAGCCAGATGGGTTCAAATCTATTAGATTCATTCAGATGAATAGATGGAACTGAACAAACAAGGACCCCCCCCCCACCCCACCCCAAGTGGGGAAGGACTTCAGACTAGAATCCTTGTGCAACCAGGTACTGAGGGGCTGAGACTGTGGGAAGTCCTCAAACAATGGGGGGGGGGGGGGGGGTTTCGTCACTGCAAGGGGCTTCAATAGTGGCAATGGTGCTGTCAAGAAGAAGTGTCAGGAAGGAGGTACAGGAGCCTGACGATGGTACAAAAACAGCTTCTTCTCCTCTGCCATCAGATCCCTGAATGACAATGAAAGCACAGACACCGCCTCACTTTCTTCTTGCACCAACTTATTTAACTTTTTTATTGTTAAAAATGTAATTTATAGCAATATTTTCATCTGTAATGCTGCTACAAGACCATGGATTTCATGACCTGGTCATAACAATAAGTTCTGATGTTGGATGTGTGTAGTTATGGTCACCTATCCCTACTGTCTCCCCTAAACTTCCCTCCCTTCACTTTGCACCTGTATCTTCGAGAATATTGTGTGCAGTTTTGGTCAGCTAACTACAGGAAAGATCTCAATAAGATAGAAAGAGTGCAGAGAAGATTTACTAGGATGTGTCCTGGACTTCAGGAATTGAGTTACCTGTTTAACAACAGGTTAGGACTTTATTCCTTGGAGCGTAAAAGAATGAGGAGATTTGATAGCATATACACAAGTATGAGGGGTATAGAGAGAATGAATAATTGCAAGTAGTCTTTTTCCCCACAAATCAGATGCAAACCAGACGACATGGGTTCAGGGTGAAAAGGGAGAAGTTAAGAGGGAATTTCTTCACACAGAGTGTGTTGAGAGCGTGGAATGAGCTGGGGAGCATTAGAGGGAATTTCTTCACACAGAGTGTGTTGAGAGCGTGGAATGAGCTGGGGAGCATTAGAGGGAATTTCTTCACACAGAGTGTGTTGAGAGCGTGGAATGAGCTGGGGAGCATTAGAGGGAATTTCTTCACACAGAGTGTGTTGAGAGCGTGGAATGAGCTGGGGAGCATTAGAGGGAATTTCTTCACACAGAGTGTGTTGAGAGCGTGGAATGAGCTGGGGAGCATTAGAGGGAATTTCTTCACACAGAGAGTGTGTTGAGAGCGTGGAATGAGCTGGGGAGCATTAGAGGGAATTTCTTCACACAGAGTGTGTTGAGAGCGTGGAATGAGCTGGGGAGCATTAGAGGGAATTTCTTCACACAGAGTGTGTTGAGAGCGTGGAATGAGCTGGGGAGCATTAGAGGGAATTTCTTCACACAGAGTGTGTTGAGAGCGTGGAATGAGCTGGGGAGCATTAGAGGGAATTTCTTCACACAGAGTGTGTTGAGAGCGTGGAATGAGCTGGGGAGCATTAGAGGGAATTTCTTCACACAGAGTGTGTTGAGAGCGTGGAATGAGCTGGGGAGCATTAGAGGGAATTTCTTCACACAGAGTGTGTTGAGAGCGTGGAATGAGCTGGGGAGCATTAGAGGGAATTTCTTCACACAGAGTGTGTTGAGAGCGTGGAATGAGCTGGGGAGCATTAGAGGGAATTTCTTCACACAGAGTGTGTTGAGAGCGTGGAATGAGCTGGGGAGCATTAGAGGGAATTTCTTCACACAGAGTGTGTTGAGAGCGTGGAATGAGCTGGGGAGCATTAGAGGGAATTTCTTCACACAGAGTGTGTTGAGAGCGTGGAATGAGCTGGGGAGCATTAGAGGGGAATTTCTTCACACAGAGTGTGTTGAGAGCGTGGAATGAGCTGGGGAGCATTAGAGGGAATTTCTTCACACAGAGTGTGTTGAGAGCGTGGAATGAGCTGGGGAGCATTAGAGGGAATTTCTTCACACAGAGTGTGTTGAGAGCGTGGAATGAGCTGGGGAGCATTAGAGGGAATTTCTTCACACAGAGTGTGTTGAGAGCGTGGAATGAGCTGGGAGCATTAGAGGGAATTTCTTCACACAGAGTGTGTTGAGAGCGTGGAATGAGCTGGGGAGCATTAGAGGGAATTTCTTCACACAGAGTGTGTTGAGAGCGTGGAATGAGCTGGGGAGCATTAGAGGGAATTTCTTCACACAGAGTGTGTTGAGAGCGTGGAATGAGCTGGGGAGCATTAGAGGGAATTTCTTCACACAGAGTGTGTTGAGAGCGTGGAATGAGCTGGGGAGCATTAGAGGGAATTTCTTCACACAGAGTGTGTTGAGAGCGTGGAATGAGCTGGGGAGCATTAGAGGGAATTTCTTCACACAGAGTGTGTTGAGAGCGTGGAATGAGCTGGGGAGCATTAGAGGGAATTTCTTCACACAGAGTGTGTTGAGAGCGTGGAATGAGCTGGGGAGCATTAGAGGGAATTTCTTCACACAGAGTGTGTTGAGAGCGTGGAATGAGCTGGGGAGCATTAGAGGGAATTTCTTCACACAGAGTGTGTTGAGAGCGTGGAATGAGCTGGGGAGCATTAGAGGGAATTTCTTCACACAGAGTGTGTTGAGAGCGTGGAATGAGCTGGGGAGCATTAGAGGGAATTTCTTCACACAGAGTGTGTTGAGAGCGTGGAATGAGCTGGGGAGCATTAGAGGGAATTTCTTCACACAGAGTGTGTTGAGAGCGTGGAATGAGCTGGGGAGCATTAGAGGGAATTTCTTCACACAGAGTGTGTTGAGAGCGTGGAATGAGCTGGGAGCATTAGAGGGAATTTCTTCACACAGAGTGTGTTGAGAGCGTGGAATGAGCTGGGGAGCATTAGAGGGAATTTCTTCACACAGAGTGTGTTGAGAGCGTGGAATGAGCTGGGGAGCATTAGAGGGAATTTCTTCACACAGAGTGTGTTGAGAGCGTGGAATGAGCTGGGGAGCATTAGAGGGAATTTCTTCACACAGAGTGTGTTGAGAGCGTGGAATGAGCTGGGAGCATTAGAGGGAATTTCTTCACACAGAGTGTGTTGAGAGCGTGGAATGAGCTGGGGAGCATTAGAGGGAATTTCTTCACACAGAGTGTGTTGAGAGCGTGGAATGAGCTGGGGAGCATTAGAGGGAATTTCTTCACACAGAGTGTGTTGAGAGCGTGGAATGAGCTGGGGAGCATTAGAGGGAATTTCTTCACACAGAGTGTGTTGAGAGCGTGGAATGAGCTGGGGAGCATTAGAGGGAATTTCTTCACACAGAGTGTGTTGAGAGCGTGGAATGAGCTGGGGAGCATTAGAGGGAATTTCTTCACACAGAGTGTGTTGAGAGCGTGGAATGAGCTGGGGAGCATTAGAGGGAATTTCTTCACACAGAGTGTGTTGAGAGCGTGGAATGAGCTGGGGAGCATTAGAGGGAATTTCTTCACACAGAGTGTGTTGAGAGCGTGGAATGAGCTGGGGAGCATTAGAGGGAATTTCTTCACACAGAGTGTGTTGAGAGCGTGGAATGAGCTGGGGAGCATTAGAGGGAATTTCTTCACACAGAGTGTGTTGAAGGAGCGTGGAATGAGCTGGGGAGCATTAGAGGGAATTTCTTCACACAGAGTGTGTTGAGAGCGTGGAATGTAGCTGGGGGAGCATTAGAGGGAATTTCTTCACACAGAGTGTGTTGAAGGAGCGTGGAATGAGCTGGGGAGCATTAGAGGGAATTTCTTCACACAGAAGTGTGTTGAGAGCGTGGAATGAGCTGGGGGAGCATTAGAGGAATTTCTTCACA